>NC_143565.1:1875000-2178970 GCF_054136105.1 Typopeltis vanoorti | reverse complement strand
ATTCAATAAGTAAGTAAACACAGAATGGCTACTAACCAAATTCATCTTCCATGGCCATTATAAGTTCTACATGATCAAGACTATCCAATCCTAATTCATTTAAAAAATGTGATTCCATAGTAACCTAAAAAAACAGCACACTTGTTATTTAGTGTACAAATAAATTACATGAAGAAAGTGAATAGAAAGCAGAAAAAAACAATTTGAATTCATTATATAAAAGGGAAAATATTTTTGTAAAACTGTATTTAATTTAGCATTACATAGTTTTAATTAGACTGGTTGAACAAGGATATCAATGGCATATAAACAAAAAATGACAGCAGGAATGACTAGATGAGCAGATTTCTTATCAAAAGGGAAGACATTAGAAGAGATTGTTGCTAAACAGTGAGCACAATATACTTCAATGTTAATTAAGTATAATAAAGGTGAAAATTACCTCTCACTATAATGAGAATGGTTCACTGCATGTCATCTCTGGTTTTGTGCTACAGTGGCATCCAAAAGGGACTGACTATCAACTCAACTTCTGGTTATGATGGTATCCACTTCAATTATGATTGAGACTTGTGTTCCAGAACTATACCTATCCTATATTGTCTCGATAATCATTCACACTCAACTAGCATCTATACTCTACAGCTTGAGAGAACACTTATATTCAGTCTAATCCAAAAAAAGAATAATTATCAAACCATCATCTATTTCAGAAGAACTCTAGGTGACCCTTGGTTCTTCTGAAAAGAACCAAGGGTCACCTAGAGGCCCATCAGTTGGCATAACATTAACATGAATTTATCACCCTATCTATAGCAGATCTATAGATCTGCTATAGATTTGAAAAATCTATAGCACATCTAAAACTTGAACTAAAAGTTTGAGTCTTTGAGGAAGACATAGTGAGGGAGGCTAATCCAAAGAATGGAGACAGACAGAATAAAAGAGGAAGAGAAATCTTACTGTCTTGGGAAAAGTGAAGGAAGAACAATAGTGGTGAGTTCAGTAGAACAAGAGATGCTCTGCTTCTGTCTTTGGGAAAATGTTAAATATCTTTGAAAGAGTGAGTGGAATGAATCTGAGACATAAAGGAAGAATCAATTAATCAATTTGCCCTTTTCTGGATAGCATCTTTCAGAGGATTTGAGTATACCACCTTAAGAAGATCATCCATAGCTTCTTCAGCCTTCAAAAAAACTTGAATACTTTCCTCCTCAAGACAAGACATCTCACCTGAAAAACTACAAGGCCAGCTGATAGACAATGCCCTATGAGATCAATCTTCAATCCAAATACTGCTATTTCACTTTTGTTTTAAATGTAAGAGAATCACATCTCACAAAAAAATAGCTTTGCAGTTATTAAAGATTATATATATATATATATAATCAATCTCACACAATGTATGCTTTGAAAACTATAACAAACTAGGAATAGGTGTGGGTAAATAGTCAAGAAAAAAGAAACCCACCGATATGGTTTTTGAATAAGGCAGTTATAGTCCATAAGGAAAACTGTGTGAGGAAGCTGCTGCAGGGCACAAAGAAGATATAATGAAAAGAATAAATGCATTTACTCTTTTTTCTTACTGATTTTTCTTAATGAAGTATACAATATCCATTCATGCTATAATGACATATACAGAAAAATAACTTAATGCAGCTTAACATCCAAACATATTTTAGAAAACTGAACATGCAATAGGCAGGATGAATGTGAGAAAGCAAACTGCAATCATATTTTTATGTATAACTCAACTTCAGTCCAAACTACTTTTTTTAATATGAATCTCACCCATAAAAGATTGTAAACCTATAACACATTAATATTATTAGGAGCCTGAAGTGGTGAATGTTATGTTTGGCTCCAGAGCAGGGGTTTCTGCCTCCATCCCTCTCGTTTTTTTCTCCATGCAGTGCGAGTGAAGGGTATCACTCACACTGCAAGGACATGACTAATATGCTTAGAGATCCAGATCCTCCTCCATTTCGAGGATACAGCAGTTAAAACAGTGGTAATGCAGGCCAGCTGCCAGATAGTATACGTAGCCGAACTGGTCAGTAATGATTCAGGAGGCTTCCCGGTCAACTGGTGCACAATCCCACTGCCAGGTCATGCCTGGTGAGGGAGTCTGAGTAGTATGCAGGAGGCACTATCAAGGTGACAGAATGGCTAAAAGACTGGTCGCTCTCTGTATGGTTTCATGTTCATGAGTCTATCTCTGCCCCTATTTATTATGCAAACATAATAAATCTGGGGTGCTTAAGGGTCAAAGCTATATAACTGAGAGGAGACCTCCACATAGCCTTTAAAGGAATGCAGAGAACCGACCAGTCAAGGACTTCATAATATTATGAAGTCCTTGACTTCATGATTATATAACATATAACTTGTACCACTCAAATACCACACTTACCTTCTCGTGGAAAAACCTGTTATCAAAAATGAGGCTCTGGTGACCTGATATTGGTGGTATAACCAAAATATCTACACGAGAGTAAATGCTTGTGTATAAAATGCATGTCTGGATGCTGAGATAGCAGCTCTACCACCAGAATAGGAACTCTGTGAGCTAACAACCCACAAGTCTCCAAAAATTTAAATATTGTTTTCAAGTTGGATAAATGCAGAAATCGGACACTCCTTGGTATCGACTAAAGTTTGGAAAATTATGACACGAATTGGCTGATGGAATGTTAAAACACTTTATCAAAGGAAAACTAGCACAACTAAGAAAGGAGATGGAAAAATATAAAATTGAATTATTGGGGGTTAGCGAAGTAAAAGATAGATTGGTACTGGTAGAATATATTTTCCCAGTGGGAATGTGTTTCTTTATTCAGGGATGCCTAATATAACTGATATACATCAATATGGAATTGGAATGCTCATGAGCAAAAGATTTAGTCAAGCAATGACTGGGTATCAGAACGAATAATAATAGTAACAATAATAATCTTAAAACTAAATTTGGAAGACTAAGAATTGTTCAGTGCTATGCCCCAACTGAGAATGCATCCTTTGAAGTAAAAGAAAAGTTTCACAGTCTGCTTGATAAGACCTTGTTGATGATGAGACATGGCAACGAGAGTATACGTCTCATGGGAAACTTCAATGCTAAAGTTGGTACAAATAATGAAGGGCTGGAGAATGTAATGGGCAAGCATGGTTTGGGAGAGAGAAATGTAAATGGTGAACTGTTGGTGGAACTGTGTGGCAAATATAACAGTAAGAGGTAGCACAATCTTCCAGCATAAGAAAATACATAAAGTAACCTGGGTGTCACCAGATGGCAAAACACAGAATCAAACATATGATTCTGTGTTTTGTCTAGTAACATTTTCCTGGTAACATGTCTAGTAACATTTTCCTGGATCTTTGGCCATCAGCCAAAGATCCAGGAAAATGTTACTAGATGTCCAAAATAAAAGACATGCTGATATTGGCTCAGCTCATCACTTAATAATAAGATTTATGCCATTATATATTCGAAAAAATCATTAAGGGAGATGGAAATTTGATACAGCTAAATTACAAAATGCTGAAGTCTGTGATAAATCAAAAGTAAATTTCGCTACAAAATTAATAATGGAAAAAACTCATGTACAAAGATTAGATTATTTAATAGTATATAATTATACATCTTCAGTGCATATTAAGCTCAAATTAAACAATAACTGACAATTCCAAAAAGCATCACCTAAGTAGCTGGTGTAAGATAACCAAAAAGGTCAATAAATTTCCTAAAAAAATAAGAAATATATAAAAATAATAAAAAAAATCAATACAATAAAAAGTTAGGAAAGATTAGCTGATTTGTAAAGTACTATCTCCCATAAAGGGGACAGATGTAAACCGTCGGATCTGTTTAAGTTAGGAGAATGAAGCAGAGTTTCACGTTTCTTTATAAAGACGTTCCATGAGGAACCGACTTTTGTGAAGAACTCTTGTCGTTCTCCAGTGAACTCTATATCTAGTGAAGATGGCATGTTCTGCAAGTCCAGACTTTTCAGATTTATAGTATTCAATATAAGATTGGTGTTCTTCTAGCTGAATAGAGGCAGATCTTCCCATCTGTCCGAAATAAGATAATCCACAAGAGCACGGAGTCTGGTAGACACCTGGATGATTAAGATGTGGAAGCTTGTCCTTAAGAGAAGTGAGAAAGTGGAGCTTTTTTTTCTAAACGGTCGAAAGGCAACAAAAATATTCAGTGGTTTTAAAACTTTTGCTATATGTTCACTGATGCCTTGTACATAAGGGATAGGAATGTATGTTATTTCTTCTGTGTTTGAAGAGGAAGACATTAAAACTACTCAAAGTTATCTGTTCCTTCAATTTGTTGATACAACTTATTTTTAAAGGAAAAATAACCAGAATGTATTACAAAATCAAATACGTTTACAATGTCTGAAGGAAATTACTCAAAGTTCTTTTAATGAAGCAGTTCTTATAGCCATTAGATAGAAAGGAAGAAGTAATATATGCAGTTCTTTCTGTAAAAGATTGTCTGAAGAATAAAAGGAGTGGGCCAGATGAACCAGTGTTTTATTGGTTCCTGCCTTTTGACTAGGATGGTGATGAGATTCCGCATGGATATAATGGCCTGTATGAGTCTTCTTTCTATAAACTGAGAAATGTAGGTTACCATCTGGTTGGCGAAGAATTAGAAGATCTAAAAAGGCTAACTGCTTATTTGATTCTACTTATAGGGTAAACTTGATCCTAGGATGAAGTGCGTTTAACATAGCGAGAAATTGTTAAAGTTCATCCGAAGAGCCATTCCATACAGCAAAAATGTCATCGACATATCTGAACCAATGAGTAGGTCCGGGAGAAATGTTGTCAAAGATACGTTGTTCAAAATGTTCCATAAAGAAATTGGAGATAGCAGGAGAAAGAGGATTGCCCATTGCTGTTCCTTCAATTTGTTGATACAACTTATTTTTAAAGGAAAAATAACCAGAATGTATTACAAAATCAAATACGTTTACAATGTCTGAAGGAAATTCCTGTTGTAGTAATTCAATGCTTTCAGAAAGAGACACATTTCTAAATAAAGAAACAACATCTAAACTGATCACGATATCAGAAACGTCCAAATGAAGATCTGAAATTTTATTTTTGAAATCCATTAAAATTGATACCAGCCCACCATCTAAATTGCAAATTAAAAAAAAAAAAGCTATGGGAAAGCAGCAGATGTTGTGAAAATTATGTCGTAAAACTACAAAAAGCTCTACCCACTATTCCAAGATATCTGGGAAAAAGACATTCCCTAGGGATTGGAATACAGGAATAATAGTAAAAATACCAAAGAAAGGAGATTTGGGAAACTAATAATTGGGGATAGATGAGGACATGAGGAGAGAGCAGTCTAGTTTTAGGCCAAATAGACCACATTAACATCTTAAGGATAATAATCGAACAGTAGGGTGAATTTAACTCTCCTTTATATTTGTTGTTTGTGGATTATGAAAAAACCTTCAATTTCATTTGCTAGAGATTATGTGTGGAATGCACTTCAAAACAAAGAAATGCCCCAGAAGATAATAAACCTCATACAGGAAGGATATAACAAATTCCAATGCCAGGTGCTATATGATGGATATCTGATACAACCCTGTCAAACTATATCTGGAGTGCAACAAGAATGTCTGCTGTCTCCCTTATTATTTATACCAGTGCTAGATCAAGTTCTAAAACAGACAGCAATGAAACATGTCAAAGGAATATCATGGAATATAATAAATTTAGTTTAATCCTTTATCCAAGTGTGAGCAAACAAAGTTTGCGCCTGAAAGTATCTTCAGGAGTGGGGTAAGGTGGTACAACACCAGGGCGACTCCTTGCAAAGGTGGAGCAAGGTACCAACACTCCTATCTCAGTATCTCCCATAATGCAAAACACATCTCCTTGCAGATATGTCTAATATTATGCATTAAGAGAAGGGCCACTACCCAGACTAGTTTCGACCTTTATTGAGGTCTCTTCTATGCACAATATGTCTCTTCTTTAATGCATAACATTAGACATATCCGCAAGGAGACATGTTTTGCATTATGGGAGATACTGAGATACGAGTGTTGGTAGCTTGCTCCACCTTTGCAAGGAGTCGCCCTGGTGCTGTACCACCTTACCCCAGTCCTGAAGATACTTTCAGGTGCAAACTTTGTTTGCTCACACTTGGATAAAGGATTAAACTAAATTTATTATATTCTAACCAAGTGAAAAATAAACTTTCAACATCTTTCTCTAAATCCAGAGTAATTTATTAAAAAGGTGGCACACCATTTTAATGTTGTCATGAGTTGGCAACTCCTATAGGTGGAGATGACCTTGCTAATGCTTCTGGCTGGTATCTCCACTGAAGAGACCTCAATAAAGGTCAAAACTAGTCTGGGTAGTGGCCCTTCTCTTAATGCATAACATTAGACATATCTGCAAGGAGATGTGTTTTGCATTATGGGAGATACTGAGATAGGAGTGTGGTAGCTTGCTCCACCTTTGCAAGGAGTCGCCCTGGTGTTGTACCACCTTACCCCAGTCCTGAAGATACTTTCAGGCACAAACTTTGTTTGCTCACACTTGGATAAAGGATTAAACTAAATTTATTATATTCTAACCAAGTGAAAAATAAACTTTGAATATCATGGAAAATAAACAAAACTTTGGGTGATCTAGACTATGCAGATGATGTATGTCTAATTGCTCAGACATCCAAAACAAACAAACCACATTACAAGAAGAATCACTGAGAGTCTGTTTGAAAATAAATACAAACAAAACAAAAGAAGTATGAATCAATGTGAACAAGGCACAATTGAAAATGGAAAAATCGAAACTGTTTCACATTTTTCATATCTCAGCAATGTTTTATCTGCAGATGCAGGAGCAACTAGAGATGGTGACATAAGGATTCAAAAGGCAAGAGATGCACATGCTAAACTTAGTAGAATTTGGAAAATGAAAAATATTCACAGATACAAAATTAAAAATATTTAATGCATGAATTAAATCAGTTATTTTATATAGATGCAAAATGTGGCTGATTTCAAAGGAAATACAAAGAAAAAAAAAAACTACAAATATTCATACACCAATGTCTGCAGAGCATACTTTGAATTTGGTGACCAGAAATTATTACTAACGAAAACTTCTGGAAAAGAACAAATCAGCAAAAAGTCAACCTTGAAATCAGAAAATGAAAATTTAGATGGATTGGACATACAATGAGGAAAGATGATGAAGAAATCTGTCACGCAACCCAGGAATGGAATCCGCGAGGAAAGAGAAAGCATGGCCTTCCTAAAAATACATGCAAGAGATCAACTTTAATAGAATATGAGAAAAAGAAGAGTTTTGCTGAACTAAGACCAATAGCAAGGATAAGGAACTGATGGAAAGCATTTACAGACTCCTAATATTCCTGATGGAATCTGGAAAAGAAGGAGAACCAAACCAGGGCTTCTGACCTAATGTCCAATCCTCACCTTCTCATGGTGCACACTGTTAGATATATACCTGGATATTGAACAAACCAGGATGGGCTAGCAATTTGGGATTTAGCTGACCAAATTGTATTCTTATTGGCTTAAACCACAAATAAAATGATGGTACAACATGACAGTAAATCTTCTATATTATTAATAAATCTGTCTCAAAAATCTTAGTGAGCTTTCTGTACTATGGTTTTAGCTACATTTCTTTTGTTTTTGTATACTTTTTCTGTTTTCTTTGTATGTGTTTGAAGGAGTGATTTGTATGCTATTTGTTTTTCTTTTATTGAATTTTTGATATGTGTTCCAGATTTTTAACGTTTTTTTTTTAATACTTTTTTCTTTCCAAGTATTTCAGAGGTTGCTTTACAGATTATCTTTATTAAAGTTTTTATTCTTCTATATATATTCACTGATTTGGGCTTCTTTTAGGTAATCTGTTAATCATAATTGATATAACATTCTAATACTTTCTTTTTGTAGCAGATATACTTTGTATATTTGTTCTAGTTCTTGTTTTTTTTTTTATTTGCTTTCTCCATTTCGCTAATATTTCTATTTTAGAGTCTACTAAATAATGATGTGAGAAAATTTCACTTCCTCTGTAAACATGTACAGCTCTCACATGTGGAACTAGTTTCTGATTAGTAATGATATAATCAATTAGAGATCTTGTTCCTCTGCCATATATATTTTTTTTTTTTTTTGAAAAAAAAAGCATTGGTTCTTTAAAATTATTGAAAGTACAGAAGCCTAATAGTTCTCCATAATTTCTCCAGATAATCCTAAGACATTTGGGATTGGATTATTTTCAACTCTAGCATTAAGATCTCCTGCAATTAATATATAGTCATTTTTATTACATTTATTTAACTGTTTTTGTAGTTCCTCATTCCTACCTTCTTCAAGGGCATATACTCCTATGATATTTAAGAAGCTTCTATTTGTTTTTAATTTAATTGTTATAATTTGATCATTTATAAAACTGCACTTCTGTATTCTATTTTTCCATTTATTATCAATTAAAATGGCCACACCACTAGAAGCTCTGATATGTTGGTCCACTAGACTTATAGCATAGTAAAACATAATATCTTTTGTTCCCTTTAATTTCTTTTTTGTTTCTGTTATCACGGCTATATTAATATTTTTAGTTTTACCAATTCTAATTCCTTTGTCGTTATGGTTAGCATATTCCACATGGCTACTTTTAAAATGTCCGAGATTCCTAATCATTTACCTTTGTTCTTTCTTGGTCACTTTCTGTTGTTTTGATCCGATGAATTTTCCATTTCCAGCATCTGAGTTATAGAAATTTTTTTACTTGGTAAGGTAACCAGCCTTATGCAAAACCCCCAACCTGGAGGACCAGATCCAACCAGATTACCACATCCAATTTCATAAAAGCCACTAGCAGAATACTTGTCCATGTGCACTCCCACCTCTCTCTCTCTCCCATCCAGATGGTATTGCACCACTGTTACAGCACCTAAAGGAAAAAACTGACATCCTAACATCACTCTTTTCCTCTAACTCCTGCATAGATGACAAAGGCAAATACTTCCATATCAATAATTGAGTGCCATATCCTACTGTGGCCTTTTGGCAGAAAGACGAAGAATATTTGATCTTTGGACACATTTTGTGGACAAACTCCAGTTAGAAACAAAATAGTTATTAATAATAAAATAATAGAACAGATAAATACTTTCAGTTATCTTGGATGTGAAATATCATATGAAGGAGAAAAAGACAAAATTAAAAACTTCAAAATTTTTACAGATTATAGACCTGATAAATAGAACATCCAATCCAAATATAGTACAAAAAGAAACACGCTTGAAAATATACAATACTTTAGCAGTGCCGACATTATCATGTGGCAGTGAAATTTAGGCAATAAACAAACAAGATAAACAAAGAATAAAAACAAGTGAAATGAGATTTATGAGAACTGCAAAATACACATTATTAGATCAAAAAAGGAATGAAGACATTTTAAAAGAACTAAAAACAAAATCAATAAAAGAAAAACTAAACAATTATAAACAAAAATAGATTGAACATGTAAACCGAATGGCCAACACCTGACTTCCTAAACAAATACTAAAATATAAGCCGATTGGAAAGAGAAGGCAGAGTAGACCTGAAAAAAGGATATTGGATGGATAATGAGACCAGAACAGACCAATATGGTCTACACCCATAATTAGTTATTATTAAAACACTTAAGGAATTGAACAACGTAGTTAAGAATATAAATTAAATTAAACTTTAATAAATATTTCTGATATTTCGGCAACGTCACGTTGCCATCTTCTAAAGGAACTTATAAAAAAAAGCACGTGCATGTTACAAACCACAGATTCCCCCCCCTCCACAATAAGGATTCCTCTAAATCCATCACCATTCCCTACATCCGAGACACCTCGGAAAAGATTACCAAAATCCTAAAGAAACATGATCTGACCTCCTGCTACAGACCTTACAGAAAATTGGCATCCCTTATCCGCTCCACTAAAGACCAACCACTTCCCCTAGACCTACCAAGTCCCTTGCAGTTGTAAACTGTCTTACTTTCGCCAAACAGGCAGGACAGCGAATATCAGAATTTCTGAACACAAGGACTACATCCGTTTTCACAAGTACAGCCATTCTGGTCTTGCAGACCATGCTCTGGATACATGCCACAGAATATGGTGGAAGAAAGCTACAGTAATACACTGTAGCAAATACAAATTAAAAAGACTATTTATGGAATTAGCCTCAGCCCTAAGAAATTCTCCAAACCTCAACAAATTTGGTTGTATGCGAGCGCCCCAAATTTGGGAGGCTTACATCAGCAGACCTTCAGCCCAACGGCCAAGAACACCTACTTAGCCCGCTAGAGGGCACCATCAGGACTTTTAGGAAAACAATAGCTTCATTCCCAATTACTGTGTTGTAGTGCCTACGTGCACGTGCTTTTTTTTGTAAGTTCCTTTAGAAGATGGCAACGTGACATTGCCGAAATATCGGAAATATTTATTAAAGTTTAATTTAATTTATATTCTTAACTACGTTGTTCAATTCCTTAAGTGTTTTAATAATGTATAACCAACGTATAAGCCTGTCTATGAGAACCCATAATTAGTGTTATGATGATGATGACAAAGAATATTAAACAACCTGAATGCTACAAAGTCATCTGGTCCTGATGGCACAACATCCGAATTACATTTAAATGTGCTTGAGAGCTAACACCAATCCTCATCATCTCTTCAATACTTAGCTGGTACCTATCCCATCTCATGAAAACTAACATATCCAACCAATTTCAAAAAAGGAAGACAAAAACCTACTGTCCAACTACCGACCAATTGCATCCCTTCAATCCTTTTTTCCCCCCATTTAGTTAAAGTTTTATTATCATTCCCATCATGTATACAAGATATTTATATTATACAATTCAAGCTTTACAATTCAATGTACAATATTATACAATACAATTCAAGTATTACTATCATTTTCTTTTGGTATTTTTGGCTTTTCTTTATCATTTTCTTTATTTTTGGCTATTTATTTTGTTACAGTTAAATGTTTTCTTATATATACAAATAGAGTAAAATACATTTCGGATAGTTTTCATAGTTTATAAGTTACTAGTTTTAATGATAAACAAAGTGTTAGTTTGTGTATTTATGTGCAACCAAGGGCCATAGCCACACTGGTTTACTAGAGAATTAAATTAGTTCGAAGCAGTCACTGTGAGTCCAGTGACAGAATTTATGAGGGCTGCTCCGGCTGCAGCATAATCCATAGTCTACTTTGTATACCAAGAAACTTTCAGCTTTCCTTTTTACGTATAATAAACAACCATAGAGATATAGTTTCTGTAGTGGTAGAATTTTATGAATGACAAACAGATTGTTGGTTGAATGTGCAAAGTCGGTAGTGGTTATGGCTCTAATTATTCTGTTTTGTATTCTTATTAATAGAAGCAGATTGTTGTAATAATCGCCACCGAACAGGTGATGCCATATTGCAGTGAGGAATTTATCCAGGAATAGTATAAGCATCTTAAGAATGCTGCATTTACAAATTTTTTAACATAATATATTCTGTTAATTATGAACCTAAACTTATTTGTTAAGAAAGTGGTGTGGGAGTTCTACTTCATATTGCTATCGACATGGAGACCCAAATACTTGACTGATTTTGTTTTTTTGATCATTTTATGGTTATATTGTGGTCTAGCTTATCTGTTAACATGAAATTCATATATCTTGTTTTATCGGTATTAATGTTAAGTCCATTATTGCTAAACCATTTACTTAGTTTTAACATATCATTATTAATCAAATTTTTTAGATCTTCAAGGATTGTTTCGGTGTATATTAATGTATCGTGTCATCGTCGAAGGATACCATTTTGCCAAAAAGTTTGTATTTAAATAAATCATTAACATATATTAAAAATAGGATGGGTCCTAGTATTGACCCTTACGATGCAATAGGAAATTTTTTCTCAACTTTGCATCGACTTTTACAGAGGTCACAAATAGTGTACATAGAAGGATACTGTAATTTAATGCTGATTATGGAATTTTGAATATAAAGTGTATATTTACTGTAACCAAGCAAGTATGTATTGAAAAGGTAGGAATGTTAAACTGTGTATTTCGAGGGCAATGCCTTAGAAAGCGGCCTGTCATTTTAAGCGATTCCATTTCAAAGAAAGAGCTTAGCTTTGTTTGTAAAATGCCTTCAACTGTTCGAAGCTTAACCTAATGCATGTCTCAAGGACAATGCAACAGCAGGCGGCAAAGAACTAAGAATCTCTCACATGTAACGAATAAGATTGTTTTTGTGCATTCTGGGGGAAAAAGAAGTAATCAACAACTCTGAAGGTCACATCCAACCTTTTGCGCAGGAATGTTAGGGGTTCTCAAATCTTAATCCAGGGACTGCAAGAGGAAGTATAAGAAAGGATCAAGAAAAGATCCAGGGGCTTTTTATCGAGGTATCCGAAGGCAGCAGATCCAGTATGTAGTAGGTGGATGCAGCATGCAGTGATGCAACGGCAGTATGCCAGTCCGCAGAGGCAGAAACGAGGAAGGAAGCAGGTATGCAGAAATGCAGAAGGAAACACAGTCTCCACTCATAGTGTCTCAGAATCCAGCATCGCAGGTCTGTTGGACGTCCAAAGAGAAGTAGGGAAATGTCTAAGGAGAAGTCGAACCGTAATATGCATCAAGTCCTGGGAATTCTTCACAATGGGATGGCCTTAAAGGAAAGAAGCCTGCACGAATGTTAAGGCCCAGGACGGAAAAGCAGTATTGGTAAGATATGCTCAAATCCCCGAAAATCTTCCAGGATGCGATGGAGCTAAAGAAAAGGAAGCCTGCATGAATGTTGAGGCCCAAGATGGAGAAGCAATCAGTTTCGGTGTTGTGTGCTCCAAGTCCCGGAAACCCTTCAAAATGTGACACCGCTAAAGAAAAAGAAGCCCGCACGAATGGTGAGATGCAGGACAGAAGAGAAGTCAGTGGAACCAGATAAGAGATGAAAGAGCCAGTTCAGATATACGTGTCAAGAGAAGAACCGTGAGTACAACCTTTATGTGAATGTTTAACATTTCGGAAGATTAACTGATATTTGGCAGGACAATTCCAAACTTAATGTGTGGTTATATGTTCCGGACTAAGAGGTTAAAGAAATATTGGTATTAATTTAGATATGGTAAACTTGTTGCTTGAAGCATATATATATTCGGCGGGACACTGATAAAGTTAAATTATGATTGTTCCGGACTAAGAGGCTAAGGAAAATTGGTGTAATTAGATATGAGAAACTTGTTGTTTGAAGTATATGATGGTATTGCTGCATGTGTTATGTATGTACAATGTATGAGATAATTTAATTCTTAGCTTAAAAATTTTGAAGAGCCAATTCATTCATTAAACTGTGTTATTGCATCATAGTTTAATAAATATGTTTGTTATGTTAAAGAATGTGTATTCACTGATCCTTAATCCAATGCACTGTTTCTAAATAAATGTGAACCTGTGTGCAAATTTAGATAAGAGTAGCAATGACTGTCAATAACGCTTGAGATAGATCTAAAGAGATACTGCAGGTAATCCTAATTATATTTAATACCCATAAAGGGGAGTCTTGGTGGTGCAGTCATAACATTAAATAAATTTCCCAAGGTATTGGAAATTAGGTAACCAGTAGTAATTTAGGTAAAGAGTAAAGTAAGAATAGAGCATAGAGTAATAAAGCAAGTAAAGTAAATTGAGCATAAAGGTAGAGCATAATGTAAAATAGAGTAAAAGGTTGGTCAATTGGTAGAGCCTCTGCTACTACTAATGGCTCACGCAAAAAGTTAAGCAAGTTTGAACACAGTTAGTAGTTGGAAGGAGATCAATCGTTCAATGCTGTTGGCACACTCTCCCTCAATGAGAGTATGAACTCCCTGGAGGTGTCACATAATAATAATAATATAATAATATAAATAGAGATAAAAGAAAAATAAAGGATAGAGAAAGTTAAGACAAGGATAATTTAGAGAAGGATTAAAATAATTGATAGAGATAGCAGCGAAAAGAAGTAGAGCATAAAAGTTTAAATAAAAGCATAAGATATACAAAGGGAACAAAAAAAGACATACGTTTACAACGGGACTCCATATTTATTATTTTTGTTGCACTTTTAAATATGCCATAGTTGGTATATATTTTTTTCTATTATTCAGATAGGATCTGAACCAGTCATTAGTAATTCCTTTAATGCCATATTTGGACATTTTCCAAAGTTCATGATGTTCCAAAGTTCAAAGTAGCAATAGTTCATGATGAACACAGTCGAACACGTTAGCTATATCAAGAAAAACGGCTGCTGTGTGCATTTCTTTATTTATTCCACTACAGACCATTTTATGAAACTCCAATAGCACTTTTTTGGTATTGTATCTAGATCTAAACCCATACTGATTAATTACGTAAAAGGATGTATTTAAATAGCTATTTAAGCATTTTTTTATTAGGATTTCAATAACCTTTGAGATTGTGGATACTACAGATATCGGTATTGTGGATAGTATAATTTTTGAATTGGTCTGTAATCCTCTCCAAAATAATGGAGAAAGTTATCAATGGTAAACTTCTTCACTACCTAAAAGCTCACCAGTTAATCAGCAACTACCAGTATAGATTCCACTAATCCAGATCCACAGCTGATATCTTAGCCTACATCATTCACCACTGGTACGTGCTAATGGTGAGTGCCATGGAAAAGTTCAGAGAAACATATGGTGTTGTCCTTGACATTTCCAAGACTTTTCATTGTGTTTGACATGAAGGTCTGCTTTGCAAACTGCCTTCCTTCTGTACTGGATAGCTACCCTTTCTCTCTGGTTGTTAATTGTGTGTTGGGGTGGATGGCATTGTTCTCTTATGGCAAGGCTCCGTTCTCTTCCTATCCTCTTTCTCTTATGCATAAATGACCTACTCTCAACCATTACAAATCCTATCCACAGCTTTTCTGACAATAGCACTCTCCACTCATCCTACTCCTTTCACAAACCATGTGGTTCCCAGACATCCCTTACATCAAGATTTGCAACCAGTGCCTTAAACACTGATAAGCATACTATCCTTCAATGAGCAAGGATAACTTAGTCACCTTCAATACCACCAAAATGCAGCCCTGCCTTTTCTCTCGCACAAGGGATCTCAGCTCACCTTCCTTCATTCTCATTAATACATCATCAGACAGGATGAACATTCTCTTTCTCTCTTCTAGGACTGACATTTACTACCAATCTCTCTTAGCACAAACACATCATATCAATAGTTTCCTCAGGTTCTAAAATACTAATCATTCTTTTCTGTTCAAGAAGCTATTTCATATCCACTCAGTTACTAAATATATAAATCCCAAATCTCCCCATTCTTAGAATACTGTACACATATTAGGGGCGGTGAACTTAAAACCTATTTAAAAATTCTTGCTGTCCAGAGGAGAGCAATTCAGTTCATAGATGACCTTTCCCCTCACAGGCTTGCTTTAACCTCTATCTCATCAAGCAGTGACTATCCTACAGGTATGGTCACTGCTCCAGTGAACTGGCAAGCATCACTCCTCCATTTGCTGTTAGGCCTGTTAAAACAAGAGTAGCGACTGTCAAACATCTCTTTACAGTACTATAAACTCATCAAACTTGCTTCTCCTATTCCTCATTTATTCCATCTACTTTTGTCTTCTGGAACAACCTTCCTCATGATATGTTTCCCAACAATTTCAACCTACAGCTCTTTAAGAAGAATGTGAATAAATTTCTTCTTTCTCAACTCTCATCTGCACCTCACACATGGCACCAATGTGCTATTGCTATAGATTCCTGTGTTCTTGTGTGCGGGATAAAAAAAAAATTAGTATGAATATGTTTAAAGTTATAGAGACCAACTATGGAGTTTTAAATCAATTTATATCTCCAATAAGCAAGGTAGTCTTGTCAACAATGAAATTCATCTAGCTCCTATGGACATTCCATCCAGGCCCATGGTAAGATTCACATTCCACAGCAAGACCTCAGAAAATTATAGAAAATTAAAATCAGCCTAATTGCTGTGTGGTTATCATAACTGCCAACAAGCTATAGGTTCAAATCCTGCCATGGATGTTTGTAAGTCTTTAGGTAGGAGATGAATCTGGTGTCTTATGTAAAGAAAAAAATACAAAAATAAAAAATTACCAAAATAAAACCTTAACCCATCCAATGTAATAATATACTATAGGTTTACACCTATAGTATATTATGGTGGGCGTATACTATAGGTTTACACCTATAGTATACGCCCACCTTTCATAGGTGGGAGTAACAAAATAAAAAGTTCTGAATGATAAAGTTCTTCAATAAATGAAGAAAACAGAAATTTATAATTAAATTACATTATATGAGACTATTCATATACATCATACCTTGTCCTCTTGAATTTTGTCAAAGGTTTTACATACATTCATAACCCTCTGTGTGATACCTTCCAATGTGAGTTTCTGAGGGTCAGTACAGAAGGAATGTCTGGAATCAACAACCTAGTGGTAAATGGGGAGAAAAAAAAACTTATGCATTTACACATAAAAATAAATCTAATATCATGATCATGAAATTTAATAAACTAAACCTTTAGTATGTTTTTTATATACAGCATGCATATGGTAACAAAATAAAATTGATAATTATTTTTATTAATCCCAATTTAAAAGTTAAGGCACTAATCCAATCAAGGATGAAAGGAATTTTTTTTTTAATTCTTTCCATATGAGTTAGTATACCAAAAACTGTGGATAATTATTAGGACAAACAAGACAAGAATTATTATTACTGGAAACAGAAAAAATAAAATAGGATATCCCTGGATTGAGTGAAACTTGGAGAAAATAAATATATCTGAAGAATGGACATTATATTATAGTTATAGTGATAATCCAAGATCTCAGGTAGGAATTGGCTTCCCAATTAACTATTCCATAACAAATCAAATACAAGTGATAAAATACATCACAAACAACAGAACTCTACCTTAAAATAAAGATATTATAAATTAAGAATTATACAAGTTATGCACCAACCTCAGAGGAAGAAATAGATGCATTTTATGAAATACTAGACCAACTATTAAATAGGAATGATACATTCTTTATGATCTTGATGGGGAATTTCAATAGTAAAAGTGAGTATAAGCAATGCACACCTAGCAGCAATTGGAAATTATGGACTAAGTAAGAGGAATGGAAATGGAGAAAGATTGATAAAATTTGCTGAAAGCAGACATTTCTACATAATAAATACTTTTTTTTCAAAAATAACAACAATGGACACACCAAAATCCAAAAGGAGGTGTTTAATGAAATATATATTTTAACCAACAGAAAATATATTGTCCAAGATACAGATATAATAAATAGTTTCAATACAGATAGTGACCACTACTTGTATTGAAACTATTTATATTATATCTGTTATTAACAAAAGATGGGAAAGACAGACATTGATTAAAAGTAAGAGAATATTAATTTACCAAATCTGAAAAAAAGATTTAGTAAGTTTTATAAGTGACATGAATGAAGACTTGGATAAAAACTACCAAACAATAACCAAGACGCTACTAAATAATGCCAGAGAGATTGGTGAAAATAATCAAAAGAAGGATGAGAGAAAATTATCTGAAGAATCGTTAAATCTTCTCAAAAAGAGAAGAGAAATAAAGAGATCTAAACAAGAGAAGCAAAACAGAATTCTCAGAGCAATGTAAAACAATAAGGAAAAGGATAACACAGGAAATTAGAAACTTCAGAACAAGGAAACCCAGAATTACAATAGAATTAGAAAATATGAAACTAAAAGGAGTGAAAAGAGAGCATCTCAAAGATCAAAATAAATGAATAGCCCTTAAAGATGAAAATGGAGTACTAATTCAAGACAAAGAACAGAATCCTTCTATACCAAATTATGTGATTTCCAAGACTTAAACCAATATGAAAATAAAAAATATAATACCCAAAATGGAAGAGGAAGAAATATGCCCTGATGTATTAAAAGAAGAATTTCAGTATGATGGACGACATCATAGTGGAAAGATACCAGGTGAAAATGAGATAACAAAAGAAGTTCTGAAAGCCAGTGATAAACCAGTCATGACCATATTAAGTAAAATTTATACATCCTGTCTAAGATAGAAGAGAAAATGAAAGATTTGGAATAATACTATCCCTGCTACAGTTTAAACAGAGAGCAGAGAAGATACTCAAAATTACTGTCTCCTTTCAATAATATACAAAATTTTTACAAAAATCATTAGCAACAAAATACAAAACAATCCTGATTTTTTCTGACCTCCAAAATAAGAATTCAGAAAAAATTACAACACTATCGATCACATAAATATGTAATAAGACAAATTATTGAAAAGGCAAATGAATGCCAAAAACCTTAGGTCCGGCATTTATTAATTCTGAAAAAGTTGATTCAATTGCAATGTTAGTTATTTTAGCAGCCCTAAAGATTCAAAGAATTGGGAAAAAAAACCTTACATTGATATACTTAGTGACATTATTATTATTAAAAACCTCCATGGAGTCAATCACTCACCACTCTGCAAAAAACCTGCTCCTCACTTCCTTGCTCACATTCTACTTATATAGTTTTCAGGGATGACCTCTTGTTTTCTCCCTATCTTCACCCATTCTATGTAAAACCTCCCCAACATTAATCTAGTAATAACCTCTTAACAGCTTATATGTCTTGATCATATCCTCTCTCCTGCTATCCACCAATTTCTGCAAATTGCATTTTCTCAATCTGTCTTCATACTCAACATTCCATAGACCAAAAACCACCTTAGCCAATCATCTCTGCACCTTTTCCAGTACATCACATTTTTGAAAACGAGGTAACCAAATCTGTGCAAAGTAATCCATATGCGGCCTGATCAAAGCCTTATACAAGGGTACCATAACATCCTTACCTCTACAAGTCAGTGCCCTCTACATCATTCCCATTATCCGCCATGCTGTTCTCACAATTTTAACATGTCCCAAAATTTTAGGTCCTTGTCCAAATTTCAAAAGCTTACATTTTGCAACATTAAATTGACATCGCCACTCATTTACCCATTCAGCTAGTGCATTCAAGTCCTCTTGCAAAGCCACAACATCTGCTCTACTCCTGATAGCTCTCTCTCAACTTTGCAATATCTGCAAACAACTGCATATCACCATTCAGACTTTTCCCAGTATCATTTACATACAAATTAAGTAGCAGTGAACCCAAAACAGACCCTAGGAGTACACTACTAGTAACTTTCCTCTTCTAGGATATCACTCCTCTCTAGGCAACTTGCTGATACCTATCAGACAGACACTCTCCAATCCAGCAAACTAATCTACTGTTCAGTCCCATCTGTTCCAATTTAAGTATCAGCTTGTCATATGGCAATTTATCAAAGACCTTTGCAAAATCTAAATATAATACTGTGTATGTAACACCCTTATCCAATGCATTTGTCACTTTATTATAAAAAGTAAGCAGACTGGTAAAACAAGAACTCCCTTTAACAAATCCATGCTGGCTACCAAGAGTATTTTTCTGTTGACAATCCCAATTCTGAATCTTGGTCCTAACTTCTCTAATACTTGAACCACAACTCCAGACCAGCCTGGCCTATAATTCAAAAACCTAGTCTTATCACTTCCCTTATGAATCAAAACTATTTTACCCTCTTTCCACCCCTTTGGAACTTGGCCTAATGCAAGACTCATGTTTAAAAGATATGTGAAAGCTGCTGTTAACTCTCCAGAACATTCCCTCAAAACACATGGTGAAACAGCATCAGGTCTTACAGCCTTATTCACATCAAGTCTATTCAATTCCTCATATACCTCACAAGAATGAAATACCTTTATAAATTGCTTATTAAATACCTCAACTATATCCTTTGCAGTAGTTATCATTCCTCCATTTTCACCAATCAATGTCATCTTGATCATTCTTTCTTCTAGTGATCACATATTGAAAAAAATTTCTTAGTTTTTTTTTTTTTTTTTTTTTTTTTTTTTTTTTTTTTTTTTAGCAGCATTAGCTAACTGCTCATACTGCACTTTTGCAATCTTTATCAAGCAAGTTACCTTCCTCACCTGCTCTTTGTACTTCTCATGCAACTGGTTGTTATAACTACTCATCTCGTGCTGCTTCCATAATACCTTCTTCCAGAGTGCATAGCTTATCTTTTGAGTCATCCATTTCACACCTGTTCTATTTACCCTCTTAACCTTTGGAATACATTCTGATACTACCTTCACCAAATAGTTCTTGTGTAGGGTCATATCCTTTCCATCCAGTTCCTCTTTCTAATTTATTGCTGCAAGCTGTTTCCTGAGATTTTCATAATTACCAGCCTTATAATTCCACATATATCTCCTTCTAACAGACATCCTTAAATGATTGGTCACCCTATAAGTCAGGCCTGCACAACTTGATTGTCTTTGAGGGCCAAACCCAACTTGGACCACCTGACCAAGGACCAGATCACTTCAGACCTTGAATCTTAGACTAGCACCTGCAGCTCAACTTAAATAAATTTGTTAGTAGGTCTACAGTAAATACTAATTAATATGCATATTTAAATTTTTTAGAGAGTTACAATTAAAGTTATAATCAAAATTATTTACAAACAGATATAGCTGCAAAATTTCTCAATAAAAACCACTTAAACATAAACACAAAGTTTACTAATAATTTCACTGAGAATATCACACTTATTCTCAGTGAAATATCAGTGACTGAATGTCACATTGTATTTCTTTGTTGCCACTATTTTATCAAAGTTTTGTGTCATGTTTGAAGCAGCCATTCTTAATATGGCCTCTAAATTGATATCACTTAAAGATGAACGCTGTTTGGTTTTGTTTAAGTTCATGACCAAAAATGTTTGTTCACAAGTATATGTGCTCCCAAACATACAAAATACCTGGTAGGTAGTATCCAACAAACTCTTAAATTTATCCTGATCCAGAATAGAATAAAACTCTTGTAAAGTACTCTCCCTATGCTTGACCCGCTAGTTTTTCAGAACACTGGAGATCAAGAGCTTCCATCTGGAGTTCGACAGGTAGATTTCCTGCTTCGACAGAAAATAGATCCTCAATCACTTTTATGCGAACTTAGTTTTCATTACTCAATGGCATTCTTTTCTGAAACTCCTCACTTAGAAGTGATATGTGCTTCTCATATTTTCCACCCACCATTGAATGATGTTCTGATGGAATATTCTGTCGACAAGCTAAGAAATGTGACATATCCCCCCTTAGCAAGTTGATTTTCAAATAAACTTAATTTCATTTTGAATTCCTTTATAAGAGACATTAACTGAAAAACAAACTTATTTTTTCTTTGAAGCTGTAAGTTAAGGTCATTCAAGTGACCCAAAATGTCACACAAGAAAAATAAATCTTGATTTCATTTTTTATCCATTAATTCTGGGAATTTTTCCATATCTTCTTGAGATTCCAAAAATTCAATGAATTCATTTTTTAGAGCGACAAAGCGTGACAAAACTTTACCATGGCTCAACCAACGTACTGGTATGGCAGATCCCCGTACTCCGCATCATTTTCTTCTAGAAACACCTGAAACATTGTGTTTCAAACCTAGAGCTCGAATATAGTTCACCAGAGTAAATACTACTTTAATCACATGATCAAACTGCAAAACCTTTGAACATAACACCTGCTGATTAATTAGGCAGTGAAATTTTGTCAATGGTTTACCTGCATACTGTTCAATAAATGTTACAACATCAACATTTTTTCCACACATAGATGGGGCACCATCAGTGCAAACTGCTACTAAATTCTTGAAATTTAAGGATAGCTTTTTGGTTACACACATCTGTACATTTTCTGCGATTTCCTTTCCTCTGTTCTTCCTTTCATTGAACACATTGGCATCTTTAATTTATAGTATAACCAAGTGGAAAAACTTCCAACATGTTCATCACCATGGCCATGCAGGACTTGTAGACCACACTTTGGACACCCATCAAAGGATAGGAAAAGGGCCACTATACTTCACTAGAGCAAATATAAATATAAAATAAATATAAATAGATAAACTATTCCTGGAATCTTCCTCTGCTATAAGAAACTATCCAAATTTGGGTGCACAAAACTGCCTGAAATCTGGGAAATGCTCATCCTCATACCATCAGCCCAACCCAACCCAATGGCCAAGCATACCTACT
This sequence comes from Typopeltis vanoorti, assembly GCF_054136105.1. Lineage (NCBI taxonomy): Eukaryota > Metazoa > Arthropoda > Arachnida > Uropygi > Thelyphonidae > Typopeltis > Typopeltis vanoorti. Next base: position 2,156,686 of record NC_143565.1, on the reverse strand, counting down.
CTAGTCTAGGTGGTGGTACTACCTAGACTAGATTGGTAGACCTACATTTGACTTGAGGCCTACATTTGTTTCAGTCTCAATGTAGTACCTACATGCATATCAGTACAGTGTTCTCTGAGGATGCCAATTTGACTGATGACATATTCAAAGTATTAATCAAATTTTAATTAATATATCTTCTGTATTGTAATATCCTTCTTAAAAATAACATTACAAATAAATCTCATGTAATGAAATTTCCTCACATCACTAATGAATCCCAGATGCTCAATCTGATATGCTATTCTAGAAGTTAGCTTTAAGTTTAGACTTGACAACCAGAAGTATTCCTTCCTTTCTCTGATCACTACTGACAGAATATAAAATTTTAGCAACTATTTAGCAGAATCACCTGCTTAAGTCTTTTTTACCTCAGTAGCATCAATTATGATGCGATGGTACTTCTTCATTTTTAACAATTCCACTTCTTTTTCAGTGATATCCTCATGTTGATGATGAGTTAGTGGATATTTTGCTATTAATAAATATCCCACCAAGTATCAAACTGCCTGCACCTCCTTACCTAAAGATAAATCTCCTGGCATAGACGGGCTCACCACTGAATTTTATCAGTCCTTCTGGGAACAGCTTGGACCTATCCTCTACAGAGTATTTGTCGAAGCGAATACCAATGGCTTTCCACTCAATATGACAACATCAGTTATCAAACTCATTCCAAAGAAAGGAGACGCGACGAAACTAGGAAACTGGAGACCCATCTCTATCACAAACACCGACTGCAAAATTATATCCAAAGCCATTGCCAACAAACTTAAACCCGCTCTGAGCGGAATAATAAATAGGCATCAGAGCTATTCCATCCCTGGAAGATCTATCCACGAAAACTTACACCTTATAAGGGATCTCATAAGCATAGCGAACAACAACAGTGAAACAATGGGTCTTGTAACACTAGACCAAGAAAAAGCTTTCGACCGCGTTGAACACCTTTACCTCTTCAACTGCTTGAAAGCATTTGGCTTTGGCTCAGGCATCATTCACTCTATTAAAATGTTGTATGCCAAGGCACAGTTTTGCATGAAAATAAACAACAGGCTTACCATAACTGCACCATACAGCAGAGGTATTAAACAAGGCTGTCCACTCTCTGGTCCTCTTTACACAATTGCCATCGAACCCTTTTTGTGTAGACTCAGCATGCTGCTCAAAGCATGCTGCCCTAAACTTCCCTACCAAACCATAACCCTGACAGCATATGCTGATGATGTTACAATCATAGCCTGCAAAGAAGAGGACTTTCATAACATACAAATGGCATACCAACAATATCAGGCAGCCTCAGGAGCCAAACTAAACACACATAAAACCATAGGACTGTGGTGTGGCAAATGGAAAAACCGAACCGATTCCCCAATGTCTGGTACCTGGTCCACAGAGGGGAAACAAATACCTGGGGATTTACCTAGGAAACACACCCTCTTATGTGGATAAGAACTGGGAAACACTAAACAAGCGTTTCAAGCAAGTTCTAGGAAAGTGGGCAGCAATACGAGCCTCTGCCTCCACAAGAGGGAGAACAATAATCGTTAACCAAATAGCCACCAGTGTCCTTTGGCATACACTAAAGATTCTTACGCCACCAGTGCAATTCATCAAACAAATAAAGTCAACCATATATCGATTCATATGGAATAAAACAAACTGGCTTTCCTACTCCCAGCTATGTACTTCTCTCAAAGATGGAGGACAAAAGTTGGTCTCCATTGACAATAGGATAACAACGTTCCATGCTCGATTTCTCATAAATGTCCTACAACAGGAAATATCACACAAATGCACCGAGTATATTTTCACTTCTGCCACTAGAGGTCTCTCTCTCTCCACCACCTTAAGAATGACAACAGCTCAAGTGCCTGTAAATTTAACAAACTTCTACAAAGATGCCCTTCGACGATGGAAGAAGCTAAACCTCCAGCACACAGTGAAGACAGCATCCCTACCTGAAATCCTCATGGAACCCATCTTTCACAACACGATGGTAAGAAGCCCGATCACTCAGAAAGAATTTTTCTTTCCTCCATGGAGCTGGCGAAACGTGAGGATCTTGGGTGACATTCTTTCTCCAAGCCTCACCTGGCGCTTTCCAAATTCGCTCGAAAACCTAGAATATGGGAATGAGTCTGAGCAGATAGACACCGTAAAGGCCGCGTTTCAAGCCGCTATGCCTGATAGCATAACAGAAGTGGGGCTTAGCCCTCCAAACTCAGAAGTTTTGGCGCCTATCTTTCTGATAAAAACCAATAACTCATGGGAGAAACTTACACCCAGCAACACCAACAAGATCTACAGCACACTAACACAACAGTCGAACCAAAGCACTTTGTTGGAAAATCCTGCATCATCTGATCAAACACTATTTCAATGGGATCTACCATATCGCACAAGAGCCATCAAACCTGACGCAGATATTCAGTGGAGAATGTGGCATAATATATTACCCACTCCTACTATATTACGAAAATTTAACTCAAACGTCTCAGATAACTGCCTCTTCTGCTACCAATTAGGAACGGTCCGGCATATCTACATGGAATGCCCAGTCAACACTAAATTAATCAGTTTGACTCGGGAAATGGCAGCTCTTACCTGTGGTAATCTTCATACAGAAGAGGAATATTTCAATCTCGTCCATGTGGAGTCAAATAACCATTCATTCTGCAATTACCTTTTCATCACCGCAAAAGCGGTAATATACAACTTCTACCTCAGACATACAAGACCAGACAGCACAGCAACTTCACAGAGAGAGGCAACTGACCAACTCACTGCAGCCTTCCAACAAAAGGTGAGATGTCGGATCCTACAAGAGCATCACCACCATAGGGAAAACAACACCTTAGATCTTTTCCACCAAGAATGGAATCCACGGAATCAACTCCTGGCTGAGCAGGGCGACTGCATTATAATCCACTTTCCAGCATAGAAGTGACACCTTTACTCCCCCCCCCCCAAAAAAAAAAGAAAGGGGGAAGAAAGAAGGATTGTTGTGCTTAACAGTGCGAAAGTTAATCAGCTGGCACTCTCATGTTAATAGATAATATTGTGCAATAGTAACTTCTATGTTCTTCCACATTTATGTTCTTATGTTAAAATAAGATCTTATGTTATCATGTTAAAATAACTCTTAATGGCTTTAATTTATTTAAAAAAAAAAAAAAAAAATGTAATTAGCCTTATAAGTGACTTCGATGTAACATACCTCAACAAGAGTATGAGCATGTAACCTCTCTGTCTGACTGCAGAGAACCAAAAACCGGTTAATCCTGCATATAAGATATACAGGATTAACCGGTAGGATTAACAGCGCCTCCGTAGCGCAATTGGAAGAACGACAGTACATTGCGCCCTTCGATTGGAATAGGCCTAAGTTCGATTCTCGTCGCGACGGGAGGAATCTTTATCTGGTCGATTTCAATCGATGGTGAGTTAGCCGATCTCATACGGAGGTAGCAGGGTTTTTTCTCCCGGAAACTCGGGTTTTTCATCCCGCATACATACAAATTGGCCCTTCAGAACACACGCAATTTACAGACAAAAATTACTAGTTGTAGTGGTGTTGGAGGTGGGCGGTAGATGGCGTTGATTCGTAGTAGAGGTAAGGTGTAGAGACAGTTGAAGATGTCCTCCCGCGATGAGTCTTCGGACTCCTTGGAGGTATCAGGAATAATAATAATAATAATAATAATAATAAGATTGTTATGTTTACAATAAAAAAAAAAAAATAAATAAAATAATAATAATGTAATGCTCTTCTCTCCACCCTCCATTCCAGATCATTTATTTCTTAAATTGTTGTATATTTGTGTGTGTTTATATATATATGCTGTTTTATCTGCTAGATTTATAAAATGTTATAAATCTAGTTTAGTTTCTGGTTAACTATAAAGTATTTATATTTATTGTCTTTAAGCAAATCCACTGTTTGATGATTTTTAATAATATTGGTTTTTCTTTTCTTACTGATATGAATTTTTTTCTTTCTCTGCAGCCAAATAACTCAACCTTTGTTGCCATTTCTTTTTCCAACTTTAGCTTCATCAATTTTGACAATTTTGTTCAGCTTTGGTATGCCAATTAATACATAGTTCTCTACATACAGGGTGTTCGGGATAAATTTGACATATTTATAGTTAATTATATTTTTCCGTAAGTTACATGTATTAACACACACTTCTCTTCATTTAAAAGTTTGGACCCTTCTTCATTCATATACAAGATGTCAGAAAGGATGGATAGCTGGAACCCACCTGAATCATGGAAGAGAATAACTTGTATCATGATGATTCGTGCCCGCCATCAAAATAAGGATATTACGACTGCTGCCCAATGCTCCCTGAATACAGTAAAAACAATCAGGCATGAACTAGAGACTTGCAATGGTGACTACGAGGATGTAGCAAGAAGAAAGATCCCTAGCAGATGATCTGATTGCGTTCGTACAGCAGAATTCCTCGCAAATCTGCAGGAACAGGTGTTGAAGAACCCTGGCATTGGAATTCGGGCTTTGTTCGTGGAGTTGCTAACTGTAGTCAAGCCCTGGATAACAAGGGTAGCCAATGGTAGGCCGTATGTATGGCAGCAGGATTCGGCCCCTTGCCACACCTCTGGGAAAAGTCAAAAATGGTTGTCTGAAAATTTCTACGACTTCACCAGTCCAAATGTTTGGCCTCCAAACTCCCCAGACCTTAACCCCATGGATTATTTTGTATGGGGCGCAGTTGAAAAAGACACCAATCGCACTTCCAGTAATACAAAAGCCCAGTTAATGGATAAAATTAAAACAGTTTTTGCGGCCCTTCCCAGGGAGACTGTAGCATCAGCTTGTTCGAGGTTCCGAAGCAGAATTGAAGCTGTGATCGATGCTAATGGTGGTTATTTTGAGTAAATCTTGTTGATAGTATTGTAATTAACTCTGCCTGTAATGTTTTTTTGTCAATTCATTAAATTTAATAGATACAAAGAAGATTTTCTTTTTCCTTACGAAAATGTCAAATTTATCCCGAACACCCTGTATGTATATATATATATATATATATAAAATAAAGTAAAAAACTAAAAAATGAACAACCTAGTATTGTGTTTGTCCATTTAAGTTAATTTTTTTGATTATTTATTGTCTTGGATATCTGAGAATTGACTATAAATACTACAAATTTTATGATGGTGTTCCAATTTGTTTTGATTTTCAAACCAGGTTCCATTTCGATGATTTGTATTAATTATATATGGTTTACTTTTATTTATCCTCTAGAACAGAATGTTAGTTTAAGTTTATCTGAGGTTAACATGACAGGATTTGAGGTTATAGATCATTTTAATACAGCAGGAAAAGAGTGGATGAAAGTGCAAAATCTGGGATATTCCAACATTTGTGAGGAAATCTGAGAGGTGTTCAACCATAACATGTACTGAACCAGAAAAGAAGCTCGCTACTGATGACCCTCTCCATTATGTTTGAGAAGTGAAGCAAGAGCAATTGGATGAGAGTTTGTTGGCAGACTTCTGACTACCCCCCCCCCTTTTTTTTTTGATCAGATAACTTATAAACTATTCAGAATTCCTTTTCTTTCTTTCTGACAAAGTGGAGATGCTTTGCCTAGAACATCAGAGCAGAAACTGGAAAGAAAAATGATGCAAGTAGGTCATGTTACCATAATGCCCTCTGGAAGAGAGAGAGAGGGGGGGGGGACATGGATGGGCCAAAAGTTACATCCAGTTGCCTTGGGAAGAGACCAAAGGTTCAATTGCTGTCAGAATAGGGAGTGAGCTTCTTGCATGTGGCTCTTTCAAAATTGGATTCAGATTTAGTGATTTCTCCCTCTCTCAGTTGCAGGCTGCAGTTTAAGCTGCAGGTAATGCTGAAGACTGATTCTTGAACCACCTGTGATATGCTGAATTTTTTTTTTTTTTTCTTGGATGGCATTTGTTGGAAAGCCAAAGCTTAGACAGTTGTGAGTTTAAGGTGGAATGGGAGATGAATGCCTTCATTTCTGTTAAGAATTACTTCTGTTATTCAGTCTGAGCTGGTGTTCAGATCATAAGAACAGAAAGAGTAATCCAAATGGAAAGAAGTTGCAGAGGTCACCAAATTGGTATCTTTGTAATGCCAAAGGATGTAAGATTGAGAAAGGATAGGCAAAGGGCATTCTATTGTAGAGAACACTTGGATAAGGTTATAGTCTTGGATATAGTCTGAGTGAAAGGAGAAATGAGAAAGATGGAAATGAGAAAGTAGAACAGTGTATTTGAAAGTACACTAGATGTCATTATGAAATAGTCTGGTGGGTCAATGAACTATCAGTGTTGGCCCATTTGCTAACAATAAATACCTTAGTATTCCTACTAATGTGATCAGTAAAAATGAAGATGGCAAAGTCATCTGTGTTGTTGGCAGTGAAATCTCCAAGAAAGATGGCATCACTATTTCAGTATTTTGACAGCCAAAATCAAGTTTTCGAGACATAAGTGAAGAGGTGAGAGTGATTATCAGAATCTGGAAAGCATTACACATGAAGACAATGAAGTTTAGTAAGAAAGTAACCTAACCTAATCCATTCTTAGTGGAAGAATGGATTGCCAGAATTAATCGTGAATGCCCTGACAAGAAAATTTTGGGCCAGAACAGCTCAAATAGGAAGGGTAAGATCAAGATGCTGCATTCTCTAAACAAAGAATGCATATGCACTATCCTGGTGATGGAAAGAATTGTGTAGTTTGGAAATTGAGGTGGATAGTAGTTGAGGTTGTCAGCTGAAGTTCTGTGAGGAATAACAAGTTTTTGATGACCATAGGTGGTGGTACACATTTAAAATGCTGTTTAAAGTCATGAAAGTTGGTGAAATCAATACGGAAAAAATATTTTTTTGCAATTATTATTTATTTTTTTATATAAAATAAAGGAAATTTTCAATCGATGCAAATAGAAAGAGAACTAGGTGTCATCCATGGAAGTTGTGTAAGAGTGTGATTAGTGAGGGTGTGTGAACTAGATTTTTTCCTTGGAGTAGAAGAATGGATTACCAGAATTAACTGTGAATGTCCTGACAATGAATAAGTTTAAGGAGAGGTATGACAGGTACTGTGTGTATAAAGGTTAGCGTGAATTTCCCACGATGAGTTCTCTGATTCCATGAAGGTACCCACATAATAATAATAATGTGTTATAGCAAATAACATTGTGTGGTAGCAAATAGCTAGCATACAATCCTGATATTTGCTATCACTTATTCTGTCAGAATAAGTGATAGCAAATACACAGTCTTGTATTTGCTATCACTTTTGTGATGGTTTCCCCTATTCATACCACCATACTTGGGATCTCTATGCGCATGATCTGACAGAATAAATGATAACAAATAGCAATATTTTATGCTAGCTATTTGCTACCACACAATGATAGTAATTAATAAATTGATAGTAATGAATTAGGAGGCTTCCCGATTCATTACTATCAGGTTTAGCCCCACATACTATCTAGAGCAGGGGTTCCCAATCTTTTTGTTTCCTAGAGCACATTCTAAAATACTGGCAGGGTGATGGGCACCATCTATTTTTTTTTCTTTCTTATTTCAGATTTAAGTGGATAATTCGTAGTCAAAGTGGCATGCATTGTCTGGAAGTGACATTCAACATTATGTTTTTTCGGAATTGCAACGCTACCGTTGCACAACAAACAAACACAATTATCTTTAAAATTAACAAAACAACATATTTCCTCCCAGTCAGTGTTAAAATTATAGGTTCGTTGTCTTTTACTTGATTCACTCATTTTAGGATTAAAAATCAAAATATTTCAAAAATTTAAGTACAAGACACCGTTAAAATTATGCGCATATAACTAGCAACAGATAATGAACAACTTCGAATGCGCGTCTACTTTACATTGTATGCGTTTAATACTAGTCATGTGTCATTAACACATGCGTCACATAGCATGCCATGAATTGTTGCATGATGTGCACGTGATTATTTCAAACTATACAGCCCACGGTTGAACAGTGGCCGGCACACACACAAATTGGTCGACAGGTGCCATGGTGCCCACAGGCATAGGGTTGGGAACGCCTGATCTAGAGGCTGACCTGCAGCACTATTTCACTGTTGTGCCCTTGCAAAAAAGAAGATCTAAGCCTTACAGTGTATTTAATAAGTCCTTTTAGTATTTCACTTGCACTGCAATGGGAAGGGAGAGATATGGTGGTAGTGATACTCCACTGGACAATGAAAGTTACCTATCACCTACTTGTCTAGCTGGCATATCCACTAAAGAAGATATGCTTACAGGACCAATACTCACCAGATGCTAGAGTTTCATTTGTGGATAAAGGCTACGTCACCAAGGTTGTGTTGAATTAGCTTGGAGAGATTACGCATTGAACATCGCCTGACCTTTTACTCCAAAAACATTTTTGTGTGTGTCTTAAATGCTGGATGCTGAGACATTTTCTAAGTGCATCACTGAATTTATTAGTCCTGGCATTGATTTCCTACTTTTTCACAAGCGTTGTGGTATTATGGGTATTATTTAGTAACATTTTTCTTTGATTTCCTGTATTCGATTTTTGTTGGTGATATTTTGTTTTGCATTTTCTGGGATATGTTATTTGTAATTGTTTTCTTTTTAATATTTTTAAGCTTGATTTTTGTTTTTCTGAGCTAAGCAGCACCTCATGATTCATAAAGGCTATAGTAAGTGATCAGTATTGCTGCTGTTCATTGTATACTTTGTTTCTTTTCTAAGAAAGGCAAATTTGTGATGATGCTCTCAAGTTTACACCACCAAGCATCTATTGATCAGCCCACGGGCATCAAAAGAAAACAAATTACGACATATGAGATGAAAATAAATGCGGATGTTGTGTAGTAAATATGGTGTGGAAAGACATTCAAGACAGTGGCCACTAACATTGTTTTACCTTTATTCAACATTAACGGTATAAATGAATTTATTATGATGAAAGAAAATCCAAAGATATATGTCTACAAAAATAGTAAGAAAAAAGCTATTTGTAAAACTTGATAATATCACGTAATGAAGAGCATACAAAGATCATAGAGCGAAATGAAAGCTTGACAAGCACAAAATTCAAAGCAATTAGACAAACTGAATAGACCATATATGCACTTCCAAAAGAGTTTGTTGACGCTACTATAACAGTAATGAAACAAAGTATTTTTACAAAAACAAAAAATGCAAGAAATTCTTTTGCACGTTTTTGAGTTTGAAGATTTCATGGCATTTCAGCTGGGTCTAATGTTTTATGCTGATTGTGCCCCTATGCCTTTAAAGACCTGAGTTTGATCCTTGATCATATGTCATCTTTATATGGGTTTTTTTCAACTGAAGATGAATTAGCTGATCTCATGTAGAATTAGCAGGTTATTTTAGGTTTCTTTTTTTTTTTTTTTTACATTAAACTGTTTTTTTTTTTTTTTTTTTTTTTCATAAAGCAAATCAGCCAGAAAATTCACACAATTTATAGATAAAAAATACTCTTGTAGACAATAAATGACATTATATATTGATGGTGGAAATGGAGTCAGACTCCTTGGAGGTGTCACATAATATTCAAGAATATGTAAGCAAAACTAAATTATGATGGTATGACCATATAAAAAAATTGACTGATTTGAAGCAATAATAGTAGAGGGGGGAGGGGATCAGATATAGACAGTTTGATGTAGTTGCCTACACTTTAAAAGATGGAAAAGTAAAAACTGGTCATACTAGAGACCCCTCCCCCCCTAAAAAAAAAAAAAAACAGTCCAATCTGGAAGAAATTTGTTCATAAGGTTGTTGTTATTATTATTATTTATACAGATGCTATGGAGTCAAAAGACTCACTGTGGGAACTATCCATTAACACAATACCTATCATACATCTTCTTAAACTTATTTACTATTAAGGTGCTCACCACTACCTCTGGCAATCCATTCCATTCATTCACTACTCTGCAAGTAAAGAACCTAGTCTGCAGACCCCCTAATAACCACACTCTTAGACAACTTCCAAGTGCAACCCCTTGTTTTCTCGCTACTCACCATACACTGAAAAATTTCTTTTGTGTCAATCTCATAGGATCCTTTGAGTAACTTATAACTTTCTAACATATCCTCTCTCCTCTGCATGTCAGCTACACTCTGAAACCCACATGCCTTCAATTTCTGAGAGGGAACATTTCACAGACTGTCAGAAGCTTGGTCACTTGTCTCTGAATCCTCTCCTGATCCCCATGAAACCCAGGTGACCAAATCTGTGCACAGTAGTCAACATGTGGCTCAATCATAGCCTTATAAAGAGGGATAATAACTCCCTATCTTTACAGGTCAATATGTTCATTCAGCATCCAAATAATCCTCAGCTATTTTTCCAACTTTTTCAATGTCCTCTGATTTTTTTTTTTTTTAAAGAAAAAAGTGCATTACCTTACATTTTACATTAAATTGACATTCTAATAATTCTAGTTCAGGGGTAGTTCTGGTAACAAAATACAGTATCGACGATCATAATAATATTATTGTTATTTGTTACACCTCCAAGGAGTCCAAAGATTCATCACGGGAGGACACCAACTTATATATTTAAGGAGAAAGATATACATAACTATATATTTAAGGAGAACGGTGACCGGCAGGCACATGAACGGTATAAAGCGCAGGCCAGAAGGGTAACGAGTGTGGTAAGAAAAGCAAAAAAGGATTACGAAAGAACATTGGCCATTCAGGCTAAAGAGAATCCTAAAGAGTTTTTTTTCGATATGTTGCAAGTAAAAGGAAAAATGTATATGGCAGAATGATTTTAAAGAATGCTGATAGTAGCGAGGTAACTGAATCAGCTGATATAGTTGAGTTACTGAGTGAGCACTTTGCAAGAATATATCATACAGGTGGTGGTTTCTGACATTGCAGAAACGAATGAACCAGTAGATTATACAGGAATTGCGGTGAATGAAGTGGAGGTGAGAAGTCTATTGCATAACCTCAATGTCAATACATCTGTGGGATTGGATGGTATACCAGCTCGTGTCGTACGAGAAGCGGCTAAAGAACTGTCAGTACCCTTGACCATTTTATTTAATTTGAGTCTAGGGTCTGGGTTAGTCCTGAGGGGGTGGAAAGAGGGGAAAATAGTTCCACTGCATAAAGGTGGTTCCAAGACTGTTGTTGTAAATTACCGACCGATTAGCATATCAGGAATCATTGTCAAGGTCTTAGAGAAATTAGTCAAGGAAAGAATACAGGATTGGATAGATGAAAATGGGATATTGTATGGGGGACAACATGGTTTTGTGAAGGGTAGATCATGCCTCAGTAACTTGCTCACGTTTTATAACACAGCAGGGACTGAACTGGATAAGGGTAATTTGTTTACAGTGATTCTACTGGACCTTGCCAAGGCCTTTGACAGGATACCACATGGAACTCTAATCAGTAAACTAGAGCAGATGGGGATGGATATAGGGTTGGTGAGATGGATAGGAGGGTGGTTGATGGAGAGATACCAGAGAGTGGTTTATGCAGGAGTGGAGTCTAAAAGATGGCTTGTGACTAGTGGTGTGCCGCAGGACTCTGTTCTTGGACCACTGCTTTTCAATTTGTTCATCAATGATATAGGTAAGGATCTGAGAGGAAGTGTTTCACTTGTTTGCTGATGATGCAAAGTTGGGAAGAGCAATTGTGAGTGCACAAGATGTCAAAATTTTACAGGATGATTTGGATAGTTTGAAAAATGGAAAAATGGATGTCAATTTAATGTGGCAAAGTGTAAGGTTATGCACTTTGGGGTGAAAAGAATAGCAGCAGTATATCACATTGGTGGAACCGTACTCCAGGAGATTGATGAGGCCAGGGGTTTGTGAGTGTTGGTGGATAGGGAATTGAAGTTTAGGGGGCACATTGCAAAAGTGGCTAAATCAGCTCATCAAATCACTTGGCTTCTGAAAAATACTTTAACATGCAGAGACAAACAAGTTGTTGTTCCTCTGTATCGAGCCTTGATAAGACCCCATCTGGACTACTGTGCCCAGTTATGGGCACCAGGGTTTCTTTGTGATGGGAAGGAAGTGGAGAGGATCCAGAGACGAGTGACCAAGATGACAGCAGGTCTGTGGAATGAACCTTATGAGAATATGTTGAAGATTTGTGGGTTACAGAAAGTGGTCGATAGGCGGAAGAGGGGTGATATGATTGAGACATTCAAATTACTGAAGGGTTTCTATAAGATTAATCCAGAAGATATTTTTGAAAATAGGACTGGTGGTGGGAGGTCTAGGGGCCATGCATGTTGTTAACAAGGGTGTTAGAGCTAGGTTTTTTACTTGGAGAGTGGTGAATGAGTGGAATAAGCTGCCAGAGTTTGTTGTGGGTGCTACGACCGTCAATGAGTTCAAGGCATGATAGATACTGTGTGAATGTCGAATAGTTGTTCTTGACATGATGTTAGGGCCTCTCTCGATGAGTCTGTCGACTCCTTGGAGTTGCCCGGAATAATAATAATAACAACATAACCGTCTCCACCAATACACCGAACCTCTACTACCAACCATCTCCATCAACGCCATCCACCGCAACTAGTATTGTTCTGAAGGGCCGATTTGTCCGTATGCAGGACGAAAAACCGGAGTTTCCGGGAGAAAATACTCTGCTAATTCCGTATGAGATCGGTTAACTTACCTTCGATTGGAAAAGTCTACATAAAGATTCCTCCCGTCACGACGAGAATCGAGTATTTGGTATATACCAAATTATACGAGTATTTGGTATATACCAAAAAACTTTTGTAATATAGCAATTTATGATATAATACACTGGTGTCCTTAATACATTTCACAAAGTTATCCCACGTGTATTCAAAGGTAGTAACAGTTCAAGGTTATGGCATTTAAAAAGAACCACGGTCATCGAGAGGTCAAATTTCACTTCTAAATATAAAGACGGCATTTAATTTTGAACGAACAATTCGCACGTAAAATTCTTTTTAAAATGGCAGCTTAATGAGTTAATTACACCTAAAATATCCTGCATAAACTATGAAAAAAAAATATACTGAAAAAGAAACTTTTTTTTTCAGAAAACTTACGATAATTACTTCGCAAGTTTAGTACAACAGAAATACCAATACTTACTTCTTTTCGTGAACTTACATAAGAACTACACTTAAATAAATCTCCTTTAATGTTACAGACATAACATTTAAATCTTACGAAGCTATTTCTCAGTACCAACTGCGGTGCATAACAATACAAGGCCGGCCTTAAAGAATTTCTTATACATGTTTTGCTTGAGAGTAACGATCTGCCAACCACACTCACAACCATTCCTGCCATTGTGCTTAAGCAAGTAGACTAGTGGTGCCACCTTTCTGAATAATACAAAAATTTTGTATAAAAGAAAAAAATAAAAAATAAAAATAAAAATACAGCTCTCCATACAAGAAACTTAAGCGCAAAATACCGTTAATTTACAGCTGATTGAAGAAAAGTACGAAGTTGTCAAGATCTAAGTTCAAGGGATAGGCTAACTTGATATCGTCGATGAACCTCATTCAACATTTCGTTTTTGTCGAAATACTGACCAAAGCTGATGCTGGAACTGTTCCATTAAAAGATTTGCATGCAATGGTGAAACAGGATAGATTCATTCTCTTAAAAAAATCAAAACAAAGAAATAATAACAACAAAAACTATTGGAAATTTTTAGAATTGCTGTTTACAAACTATTGTGAATAACAAAATCAAAATCTATCCAGCAATTTTCGTTCATCGTAGGTAACCGTCTCTACCTTCTTCCCTTTTTGTGAAAAGGGTAGACAGCTTTAATCGTCATCGATAGTGAGTTCACGGCCACTGATTATTTTGAAGACGTCGAAATAAAAGTACAACAGAAAACTGCCACCATCTTGTAATCCTAAATCGCAATCGTGGTTAAAAGAGGTTTAAAAAAATAATAAAAGCTTAAGTTTTACAGAAACGGCCTGTGTAGTTCAGTGGAAGTGGCGCTTGCGACCTCTGCGTTTGGCCGCTCAAAGTTAGACCTAGGTTCTAGTCTAGTCGCTGACTGGAGGAACTTTTTCTAAGCCTATCTTCGACAGGTTCCCGAGTTAATCGATCTCTTGCACGGGCAAGCAGGTTTTTCCTCTCTCGGAAACTCGGGTTTTCGCGCGGTAAACTCAAGAAAATCGACCGTAGAACCCACATTATTTCAGACAGTAACATATCTTGTTAGGGTTAGGTACCAAGAGATGGCAGCACTTGTTTGCTAGCCTCTTCATCAGTGGCTTCTATAATTGGCTATAGACATGGGTCAGCTATCTCTGATTGGCTATCGGTGGAGACTGAACTGCCCACACAGTCCAAAAGCTAGATAGGGTATAAGGGACTCGCCTACTCCCTATTAGGGAACAAAAGGCGTTAGCTGATTTTTATTTTATAAGTTTTACAGAAGGTCAAACCTACTCTATTACTTCTCCTAAGAAAAAAACTCAAGGTCACTAATTCCAAATCACTAAAATAAATAAACTGAAAGAACTATTAGAAACCGGAACTAAGATAAATGGAATTGATATTAACTGGCTACGGTTTGGGGATGATATAGCAGTTTTAGCTGATAACGAAAATAAACTGAAAGCCACCCTAACAGAGGTGGAAGAAATCTTCACACAGTACAGCCTAAAAATTAATTATAAGAAAACAAAATTATTAATTACAAGTAAAGCAAATCCAATGAAAATAAACCTGGAAATAAATAATAACCCATATAACAGGTGTCCTCTTTTAAATATCTTGGAAGTCCTATCACAGAAGATGGAAGAAACCAATCAGATATTAAAGCACGAATAATCCTAGCCAAAAAAAGCATTCTATAACAGAAGGAACATTTTTACCAGTAAAGGACTTAGCATCCAGTTCAAAAAAAGGCTAGTGAAAACATACATATGGAGCATTGTATTATAGGGTTGTGAGGCCTGGACTCTAACAAAACAAGACATGAAAATATTGGAGGCATTTGAAATTTGGTGCTGGAGAAAGATGATGAAAAGTAGTTGGACAGAAAAGAAAAGTAATAAAGAAGTTCTGAATATAGCTCACGAAGAGTGGTCATTAATGAAACACATCAATAAAAGAAGAAAAAGTCTAATTGGACACCATTTGAGGCATGGGGGACTGATTACAGAAATAATGGAGGGGACTGTAGAAGGAAAGTGGCCATGAGGGAGACCTAGAATTTCATATATAAATAACATAATGATGCTAACTGGCGCTAAGAGTTATGAAGAGATAAAAAGGAAGTCACAAGACAGATGTTGTGATGTGCTGCTATATTTACCAATTTTCGGATTGATTCACCAAAGAAGAGAAAATCGATAATAGAATACACCTACGAGGAGTTTCCAAAAGTAAGCTAACACATTTCTTCTTAATAATGATGAAATTGAATGAGATAAAACATGGTAGACGGACAAATCCCTTAATACGTTTAAAAAGGCAGCCTTGCAGCGTGGCGCTAATGTCTTCTCACAATTAACTCCAGTTCAAGATGGCGGCTACCGTGCGAGTGTGGTCCAAAACAGGTGGCCGTGAAGTTATTTCTTTTTTGCAAGCGAAAGGGACTTCCCCAAGTGACATTCACCATGAATTGGTTACTGTGTAAGGTAAAAAGGTGATGTTGAAGAAGAAGGTTTTTTTTATGCAATGAATTTAAAGCGGTCTGTGGTAACATGGAAGATGCCACGATGAAGGCATGCCTTCATCGAGCAAGACATAAGACAACATTTCACGTATTAAGGATATCGTTCTTGAAGACCGGCGAGTGAACTGCGTGAAATTGAACAAGTGATGAACTTGAGTAATTCTGCCATTTACGAAATTGTTCACGATGTCCTTGGCTTTCAAAAGGCGTGCTCCCACTGAGTGCCCCGATAATTGTCAGAAGAGCACAAGGCAACACGCATGGGCATATGACTGGAGAATCTGTTGCAATACAGCAAAAAAGGAGAGATTTTCTCTCTCTCACCTAGTCGCAGAGACGAAACGTGTGTTTATTACTTTACTCTAGAGACCACACAAGACTCCATGACATGGACACATCCAAAATTTCCTGTGCGTAAAAAGTTTAATCCTACCAACTGTCCAAAACGTTATGGCCACAGTGTCAAGGAGTTCTGTTCATGGACTTCTTGCCAAAGGGAAGAATAATCAATGTGCAGGTCACTGTTCAATTTGGACAAACTGACACAGACGACCAGGACTCATGACAAGAATCTTGATTTTGGTGAAAACAACTCCACACACCACTCGTCAGTTGTTGCGGTGTAATCGTTGGGAAAACTCTGTCATCCCCCTACAGCCCAGACTCTGCACTTCAGCCTTCCATTCGTTTGCTTCTCCTTCAAGAAACACCTTTCTGGAAGTTCATCAAGCTGTGCGATGTAGGATACTGGTTGTGGCCACAAACCTCTTCAGTACTAGTATTGATAAACTGATCTATCGTTTGGACAAGTGCATCAATAAATTTGGAGATTTTGTGAAGAGGTAGTGCATGCTAACTTATTCCTTGGTGTATAATTTCAACTTTCTATTATTAAACAACCTCGAGTTTTAAAATATTATTATTATTATTAGACACCTCCAGGGAGTCCAAAGACTCATCGAGGGAGAGTGTGCCAACAGCATCGAACGATTGGCCTCCCCTTCCAACTACTAACCGCGCTCAAACTTACTTAACCGAGCCATTAATAGCAGAGGCTCCACCAATCAACCAACCTTGCCGTGTTCCCTTGCTTTTCGACAATCCCTCGTATATACATATAAACACGTTAGAGTAAGGACCATCATCTTCAATGGATTGTCCTCTACCTCTAACGGTAAGAGACCAGCTAATAATTATTTTCCATAATGTTGGGACTAAAAGGGTGCTACTCTTTCCCTTTTTAAACTAAAACCCTCACTTCATCATTCATGTTTATTTTATTATTAATTGCAGCATATCTCTAAGGAGCCAAAGCATTCATTGCAGAAAGACCCTTCCTAAATGCCAAATACCTGCCATCCTATAAATACATTTAGAATATCCTAACCAGTGGCGGAGCCACTATGAAACTAATGAACCTTCAGTTTCAGGAACCAAGTCCAAAGGGGAACCAGTGGGGGTCAAAAAATTCACCAAAACAAGTTCATTTCAGTTCCTTCTTTTATCCATTGTCAAAATATCATTGTAGCTCATAGTCTTTCGTAATGTAAATATTAACACATTCATCGAGACATTGAATGAACTATTTGATAAACTAACCACATACGCGTATATATCCATGGCAATGATTTACTTTCTATGATTTCTTGGTAAGCTGGAAAAGAAATAATTAATTGAGTATATACTGCTGAGTTTCTCTTACGTGGCAAACGCAAGTAAATTATTCAATAAATGCTAAAATGTAATTTACTTGAAAGGCTTTCAGATTTTAGTTTCGTTTATATTATTATGTTACTTTTTTTTTTTCATTTTACAAACAATGGTGGCGCGAAAGTATCTCAGTGAATACCAAAATCGTAAACTTAAAGAAAGAAGATTAGAAGACGTTTCAAAATGTTAAACATTTCTTAATTTTTTTACAATGGAAACAAAACGTGGAGTGAAGAAAAGCAAAATGTAGCTAATGGCAGAGAAATTCAACGATTCGTTGAAACTGCGAGTGCGAAAACACCTTAAAATAGCAAACTCCAGTGATTATTCAAGCAAGGTAGCAGAATGGAAAAATAATATGAATGAGGAAGATCAAATTTCTTAGAGAACAGACAACCGACAATGAACATCAGCAGCAAATTCATTTTGACGATTCTGATGAGTGCAATGACCTTGAAAAAGGGCTCCCCACAATTGATAATAATTTCATACAAAACTGTTTAATGGCATTTGTCATTAAATAGTATTGTAATATAATTAATAATAATATTAATAATAATAATAATAAACAAGAAAGAAAAAACAAGAGATCTTTTCAAAAAGACCAGAGAACTGAGAGGGAAGTTTAGTGCCAAGGTGAAAATATTCAAAAGTAAACACAAAGGATATCTTACAGAAGCTCCATACATCAAAGAAAGATGGAAAGAGTATACAGAAGCCCTTTACAAAAATGACTCCAAAATTGCTGAGAAATTTGAAGAGCAGGATTATACACAGGAGCCAGCACCATTAGAGAGTGATGTGAGATAGGCACAGCAACTGCTATCCAGTAAGAAAGCACCAGGAGGAGGAGATGGAATACCCATTGAGCTGCTCAAAGCCCTGGGAGAAGAGGCAGTTAAAATTTTAATAGCTCTATGTCAGCGAATTTGGATCACAACTACATGGCCTAGGGAATGGAAAGAATCAGTTTATATACATTATTGAAGAACGCGATGCAAGAGAGTGCAAAAATTACAGAACTATAGCACTGATTTCTCATGAAAGTAAAGTCTTACTTAAGATCATTCAGAAAAGACTGGAACCATTCATGAAGAGAGAAATGCCAGATGAACAGGCAGGATTTCAAAAAGGCAGAGGAACAAGAGATCAAATCACCAATGTGAGATGGATAATCGAAAGATCACAGGAATATGAAAAGAATGTCTTCCTTTGTTTCCTTGATTATAGCAAGGCATTTGACTCTGTAGATCATATGAAACTGTGGAATGTGTTAAGAACATTGCGAGTCCCAGAGCATTTCGTTATCCTTCTGAGGAATCTTTATTATGAACAACAAGCTACTGTCCAAACAGATCTTGGAGAAACTGAGTATTTCACAAAGGGGTGCGACAAGGATGTATTTTATCTCCTTGCCAGTTTAACTTGTACAGCGAATACATTTTAAGAATGGCAGGGCTGGAGAAGTTTCCAGTTGGAATTAAAATTGGTGGAAAAAATATTAATAATTTGAGGTATGCAGATAATGCCACCTTGCTAGCCGAATGCAAAGATTTGAAGGAACTTATTATGAAAGTTAAAGAAGAAAGTGCTAAATATGGTCTTAAATTTAATCTCAAAAAGACAAAATTTATGACAACATGCGAACTTAATGATTTTGAAGTAGATGGGGAGAAAATGGAAGCAGTTAACAATTTTGTGCTCCTAGGATCCCAAATTGATAAAGTTGGTTATTGTACTGAAGAAGTTAGAAGTTACTCAAAAAGAAAGCAATGACAAATTTAAGCAAGATCTTTAAAGATAAAGATATTAGCCTCGCAACAAAACTCAGAATCGTGAAAGCAATGGTATTCCCTATGATACTGTATGGGTGTGAAAGTTGGACCATGAGAAAGAGTAAAAGAAGGAAGATAGATGCATATGAATTATGGGTTTGGAGATGCTTACTAAGAATACCATGGACTGCAAAGCAAACCAATAAATCAGTGCTAGACAGAATAAAGCCAGATTGCTCCCTCGAAGCTATGATCATCAAGCAAAAATTGTCATACTTCGGATATATTATGCGAGCAAATGACAATGCGGAGAAGATGATGATGCTTGCTAAAGTTGATGGAAACAGGAGAAGATGAAGATCAAGAATTAGATGGGGTGATGAGTTAAAGAAGCAACTGGAGTGCGCTTGGAGATTCTGAAAGACATGGTCAGGTACAGATCGGAATGGAGAGTGTATGTTCGTGGAGTCGCCAGCAATCGGAAACGACTCGATGGAACATAACCTACACACACACATAATATAATTAATAAAATATTTTTAATAAAAGACATTAAACGAAAGTTTTTTTTCAGTAGCTCAGTCGAAGTGGCATCTGCATCTTCTGCGCTAGGCGGCCCGAAGATAGACTTCAGTTGAAGTCTAGTCGCCGACTGGAGGAACTTTTTCAAAGCCTATCTGCGACTGGTTTGGGAGTTAATAGATCTCTGGCATGTGCAAGGTTTTTTTTTTTTTCTCAAACACTCGGGTTTCACATTCCCTAAGCTCAGGAAAATCGACCGTAGAATCCACATTAATTCAGAAGTAACATATTCTGTTAGGGTTATGTACCAAGAGATGGCAGCACTTGTTTGCCAGCCTCTTCATCGGTGGCTGCTATAATTAGTGATAGACATGGACCAGCTATCTCTGATTGGCTATCGGTGGCGATTGAACTGTCCATTCAGTTTTCAAAAGCTAGATAGGGTACAAAGGCCTCTCCTACTCCTTATAAGGGAATAAAAAGGTGTCAGCTTATAGATTAGCTGTTTTTTTTCAAAACCTTAACAAATAATGTTTGTATAGAACCAAACAAAACTTAGAATAGGAACTTAACAAATAATTTGTTAAAATAAAATAATATAAAACTAATGAGTTCACAATGAG
Organism: Typopeltis vanoorti; assembly: GCF_054136105.1. NCBI lineage: Eukaryota > Metazoa > Arthropoda > Arachnida > Uropygi > Thelyphonidae > Typopeltis > Typopeltis vanoorti. The sequence continues at coordinate 2,136,308 of NC_143565.1, read as the reverse complement.
ACCTGGTTAGTTTACTAAAAAATTAAAGATTATATATATTGTTTTGTTTGCAATCATCACTCAAAACCGACAGTTTTTTTTGACTGGATGAATAATTTGAGAACTCTTGAGAATCATGCAAATGCCAAAGCAAGAACGCCATGTTGTCTTGGATAACATGGAAGTTAAACAAAATCGCATTGGAGCAGCAACTCGAGGAACAAATAAAACAAAAACGTCCACTACTCCTTCGAAGTATTGAAACGATTTATTGCAGTTATTAAGCTTTTAAGTGAAACAGATTTGTCTTTCGGTGGTCATGAGGAGAAATTCTCAAAAAAATGGAGACTTTATGGGGGCGATTGAACTAATTGCAAAGTTTGACCCCTTTTTGCTTGAGCACCAAGGAAAATGTAAAATGAAAAAAATAATAAATTTTACAAATTATCCAAAACAATTAAAGAAGAATTTATGAAAATCATGGGGATACTACCTGCAAGACGAAATTGTGAACCAGATTGGTAATCCAGATGACGTGGATGTAGCATGTATGGGCCAGTTTGGCAATTCTTGTTCGTTGTTGCCATAATATAAAAACGATGCGAGCGAGTATTAATTTTTTTACCAATTGAAAACTATGCATTTAAGATGACTTTGTTTAACAAAGTAAAACAAGTTATGGGCGATTGTAAACTGCCATTGGACATCATACGACAACGTATCGAACATGAAGTGGGTGGACAAAGAACTTCAAGAACTACTCTTAAAATATTAGCAAGTACGCGGATTGTGTGTCATGTGCGGCCCATTCTCTTAATTTACTTGTGGGGAGGAATCACTTTAAACTGTACCCATAGTTGCTACATCGTCATTTTCAGCAGCTGCATGTTTTCTTTTAGGGCTCCCCTCGTAGAGTATTTTAAACAAGCACGCCAATTTGGATTTTTCGCTGAAAAATTTAAACATAACCAGATGCTCTGCACATTATGAAGCTGCTCTAAGAATGGGTACAGCAGCACTTTACAAACCGTGACGAATATTTTTAAAGAGAAGTATGAATAGAGCGAGATGCAAAAAATTTATCCAGCAAGTTGTTAAAACTGGAATAAAACAAGCAAGAAACTTCAAAGTACAAAAAATGAATACTGTACATTCTGTTATCATCTTTACTTTGTTTGTTAAAGAACTTAAGAGAAGCTTCGGATCAAAGAATTGCAGACTATGAAACAAAAGCGAAATTTAGAGTGAAGAAATAAGCATAACATTATAACAAATTACTGTGATGTCCAATTGTTAGACAAATTTTCTGATGAACACCAGACTAATGAAGAGGCGTTGACAGATTTTGCGTAGAACTCTGAATAGCCTATTTAATTGCTTAATAGCCCACATAACTATAAAGATTGATTCGTATGAACAATTTGGGAATCGATTTCCAGACTTTATTTCGAATCTAATCGGTTCGAAATTCTGATATTGTCGATGTTCGAGTGAAATCTGCAATATCCTGTTACAATGAAGACATTGATGAAAAATTTGCAGAACGAGTACTGTCAGTTCAAAAAGTGTTTACGTTTTTATAACAGGCAATCCTGGCTGGCAAAAGAAAATTTGCGATGCTCGTAAATAAGCTTTTTTTTCCCTTTCAAATTTGACAACTGTTTTAAAGATTTCTATGACTAGCTCAGCAAAAGTGGCGTTTGCACTACACGGCGCTTGACTGCACGAAGGAAGACTTTGTTTAGAATGTATTCGGCGGCGACTAGAGAAAATGTTTCTAAGCCTTTCTTCGACCGGTTCCCTAGTTAGTCGATCTCTGCCACAGGCAAGAGGGTTATTTCGTCCCGTAAACTCAAGAAAATCGACCGTAGAACCCACACTATTTCAGGCATTAAATATATTGTGTTAGGGTTAGGGACCACGAGATGGCGGCACTCTCTAGCCGCCTTCTTCACTGCTTGCCGTTTAATTAGTGATAGCCTTGAGCCAGCTATCTCTGAGTGGCTACCGGGGGAGATTGAACTGCCTACTCAGGCTCCAAAAAGCTAGATAGGATTTAAAAGCCTCACCTGCTTGCTCCCTATAAGGGAAAATGGCATTAGCTGATTTATTTATTATTTATAGGGCCATCCCTAGCTGCACTTAAGGGTTGCGCTCCACAACTATTACCTATTTGCACCCTATTATGTATAATCAGCTAGCATTCACCCAACAGCAACCATCCACATTCAACCCATTACAAAATAAATAAATTAATAAATAAATAAAAGACTTAGGTGTCGTCCATTAAATTATAAACATATAGTTCTCTGCTCAGTTCTGTCTAAAACAATAGAGAAGGCCATCAGCTATTAATTTCTTAATCTTCTATAGAAATATCAGTTAAACAATGACTGTTAGTATAGATTTTACCACTCAAGATCAATGGCAGATCTTGCCTGGCTTACATTTCTTCACTTCTGGCAAGCTGTGGAATCAGTTGGAGAAGCCTTTGCAAATTTATTTGAAATTTACAAAGAAAAAAAATATGAGTGCTCCGCAAATTACTAACTCTGGTCTACCTTCCGTGTTTTAATAATGAGGTAGACAGTTTTCTGTTCGTTTACTGCCTGTAGTGGTGGATGATATTCTCTCTTCAGATTCTTTATTAATGCAGATGCGCGTCAAAGGCGCCCTCTTTTTCCTTATACGATTAAACGATCTTTAATCACTAACTTGAAATCCCACCCATTATTTTGCTTATGCTCTCTATTCGGCCTACTCATTTGACAAACGTCGTAATGTTCAAGTTCAAGAAATTCTCTAACAGCGCATCATACACTAATCCACTAATTTCCATATCCAAATTCGGTGTTGTCATAACATAATCGTCACTTTCAGTGCCACCAAGACCATAGAGGAAAAAAACAAGACCGTCTGTTTTCTTGGGCTGACTTACCTCTAGCGTTTCATTGCGCAAACGCCTCTCGAGCTCTTTCAGCCTCCAAAAGTCAAGCTTTTCTTTTCTGCTAAAGACGTCACCTATACTGTCCACTTACTGCCTTCGTACAAATTTGAAATCTACCCAATTTTAGAATCCTGCTCTCACATTTTGCGTAGTGCACCAACCACCTTATAAATATTCTTAATGCCTTCTGAAAGTCGAAATAACTGATGATTTCTTCTCTCTCTCTCTCTCTCTCTCTCTCACACACACACCAAGCAGTGTGTTACGCTTGTGCTACCTCTGATTTGTGCATTTACCAGCAGTTCTTTCAAGGGCCCTGTTAGAACTGCTGGTAAATGCACAAATCAAAAAGGAAGTTGAACAGAGAACTGTTCAACTTCCTTTTACACGTCAACTGCAAACCCGAGGAGGCTATTTATACTTCTGTTCCTCTTTTTTGTTCATCTATCTCAGTTCTCTAACAAATTTTCATAAAGTATTCCCCAAGAACGGACTACAACCGACATATGTGCAAAAGAGTTTTGGTAGAATCCTTCTCTATTAATCCCCATCTAAAAAACACGTCCCCAATTTGTGATAGGTCCACAAACCTGTAATGTGTGTGGAAGTGATAGCCTGTTGAGAAAACTGTGAAGATCATCACGTCTCCGTCTTTTAATATCAGCGCAGGTGATTTCCGATATGCTTCATCTGTGCTTCAATCTCAAAGAAGCGATTGTTTACGATGGTGGTTGACAATAATAGAAAACAGTGAGGCTATGGAACTAGCATTGTATATTATTAATTATCTCTAAATTAGGAACATGCTGATATTATATTGTTCTTTCTTGTTATGTGATGCTATGCTAATACGATGTCTGATTTTGCTGAAAATAAGTTACCATTTGTGTGGTAATTTCAATTATGTTGGTGTCACGGAAATGTTTTAAAAGAGTTCAGATATGTATTTACTGTTAAGGTTCCTTACTAGTGCTCTTCTTAGCAGAGAATAAGATCCCACCCAAGTATCAGAAGAACTTTTAAAAAATGATATTATTAAAATATAGTTTCATCTACTGTCTGCTATATGCTCTCGCCTAAAAATTTTTGACTCGTTGATAATTTGGACTCAATATCATTGAAGATTCGAAGGATGGAGTCCGGGTGTCCTTGTCTTCGAAAAGTTAGAAATAAATGAGCTCTTTGGGAGAGTAGAAGGTGTTAGAACATCGTTTCTCAAACTGTGGTACATGTACCATTAATGGTACATTACGTTATTTTTGGTGGTACAATTTTTACACAAAATATTTAAATAAATGTTCAGAAAAATGTATTTTAATATTGTAACGAGTAGACTGTTCCAAGAATTTAGTTTGCCGAATCGAATAAAACGAAATATAAACAAAGCAAATATTTTGCAATTCAGTTCGATGAAAGTACAGACGTGAATGGTGGTACGTGTATTTTATAGTGGTATATATATATATTTTGATTGTTATTTATGTGGTACAAAATTTAAAAAGTTTGAGAACCCCTGTGTTAGAGGATTTGTTTATTTCGTTTTTATTTACCTATTTACCTAGGAGTAGTAACAGAATGGAGATAAATAGCCTTCTTGGAATACAAGAAGTTTATTTCATTTTATGTTATTATTTTATTTTATTTCATTTGATAATTATCATTATTAATTTTTAACTCTAGAATCGGCTGCAGAACCCATACTATTTCAAATAATAATACATAGTGATTGAGATAGAAACCACAAGGTGGCGGCAGTTATGCCTATTAAAATCATTTAGAATCTCAATGGCTCAATTTCAAGAATTGAAGTTACATTCTTCTGAATACACTACAGTTTAAACTACATAATACCACGCCGAAATGGACACCAAACTAAAATACGGCACTAATGAATGCATTTATTTAATTATGCAAAAGTTAAATGTTATTGTTTCCTAAGATATTCCATAATTTTGTTAATTTTTCAATAAGGAAAAAATCAAACAATAAGAAAAGTTTTATCATGATTTTGTCTCGGGTTGCTTTAATTTGCGCGCTGAATAATATTAAGTAAAATACTTACAGCGAGTGTAGAAAATATTTCCGATAGCATTTAGTGATGTTAATTGGCAATAGATGACGCCAATGTACACTTTGATTTTAATGAAATCGGTATTTTAGAAACCCAGAAATTCCACCGTCCTCTTTGCATTCTTAGGATGAATAAAATTGAGCCAAACAGACTGCTTACATTTCAACGGGAGTTTCGCTCGGTCTAGTTCTGCTTGTTGGAACAGAAGAAGTGGTTTAGCACTTCTATTTGTTCCGACAGGCAGAGGAAGCGTTTCTTTAATTCTACCATGCTGTCATAATTCTTGTTGGTGAGGGTTGTTTATCAATGCTTTTCTCGGCAACTTCACCCACGCAATTCGGGTTTGATTCCACGGTGAGTTTTGTTGCGTTGTTTCTCTTCAGTTATACGTAGTTCGCAGTGTAGTCGTTCTGCTTGTGCGTCAACATTGTTATAAAGTAAGTACATTGCAGCTTTAAAAGAAATAGAACGATTTAGCCACACGTTTCATGAAGAATAAACTGCGTATAATGCAGTATTGATATAATAGATGGAGTGAGTGGAGAGTTTATCATTCTCTAATTAACTCCCTCATTTTCTTGAAATCGACACATTTCAAAAGTTCAGCTGGAGAAGGTGCGGATTAACCACATAACTAATCGGATTTATTTATTTCCTCCTCCAACCTTCTAAGACGCCGTCATTTTACAAACAAGCTTTTGTTAAATGACGAACGCTGCACAAGACAAATCCACTGTTACTATGCAGCGCAGTTCATTGTAGAAAGTGACTTAAATTAACCCAATTTTTTTTTTGACTCGGGGCATTTTTAATTTGGTACCCATCTAAGAAAAATTCCTCAGTTGCACTTGCCCTGATTGTAACTGTCACACTTTCCAGCGAAATGGATACTGTACGCAGTTTATTCTACAGTTTATTCTATATATATATATATTCTCTCTATATATATATATAGCACAGTACAGTACAGTACACATATACAGTACGCAGTTTATTCTATATATATATATTCTATATATATATATATATATATATATATATATATATATATACAGGGTGTTCGGGATAAATTTGACAGTTTCGTAAGGAAAAAGAAAATCTTCTTTGTATCTATTAAATTTAATGAATTGACAAAAAAACATTACAGGCAGAGTTAATTACAATACTATCAACAAGATTTACTCAAAATAACCACCATTAGCATCGATCACAGCTTCAATTCTGCTTCGGAACCTCGAACAAGCTGATGCTACAGTCTCCCTGGGAAGGGCCGCAAAAACTGTTTTAATTTTATCCATTAACTGGGCTTTTGTATTACTGGAAGTGCGATTGGTGTCTTTTTCAACTGCGCCCCATACAAAATAATCCATGGGGTTAAGGTCTGGGGAGTTTGGAGGCCAAACATTTGGACTGGTGAAGTCGTAGAAATTTTCAGACAACCATTTTTGACTTTTCCCAGAGGTGTGGCAAGGGACCGAATCCTGCTGCCATACATACGGCCTACCATTGCCTACCCTTGTTATCCAGGGCTTGACTACAGTTAACAACTCCACGAACAAAGCCCGAATTCCAATGCCAGGGTTCTTCAACACCTGTTCCTGCAGATTTGCGAGGAATTCTGCTGTACGAACGCAATCAGATCGTCTGCTAGGGATCTTTCTTCTTGCTACATCCTCGTAGTCACCATTGCAAGTCTCTAGTTCATGCCTGATTGTTTTTACTGTATTCAGGGAGCATTGGGCAGCAGTCGTAATATCCTTATTTTGATGGCGGGCACGAATCATCATGATACAAGTTATTCTCTTCCATGATTCAGGTGGGTTCCAGCTATCCATCCTTTCTGACATCTTGTATGTGAATGAAGAAGGGTCCAAACTTTTAAATGAAGAGAAGTGTGTGTTAATACATGTAACTTACGGAAAAATATAATTAATTATAAATATGTCAAATTTATCCCGAACACCCTGTATATATATATATATATATATATATATATATATATATATATTATATACAGTATATTCTACTAAAACCTGTGGCAAAAATCCTATTTTTTTAAGTCTGTAATACACTTCGTTACTTAGCACAATTTTTTCTCCTTTTCCCTATTGTCATGTCCGGCTTGGTGTAGAGTCAACTGATTAATTAGTTGGATCTACTTCTCCCATGGGGATCCACTCCATCTTGGGAAAGTGTAGATGTAGTCGTAAGGGTGAATGTATGAAGGCGAAAGACAATCACACACATCCGTGCTCGCGGCGGTATTCGAACCAACAGCCGATCTGCTGGAGAGTGGATGCGTTAACCGCTCGCCAACCAATGCAGGCTTACTTAGCACAGTTTACGAAATTAAATCTTCTGGCGCATCTGTATTCCCCAAAGGCAGCACGCAGCCCTCGCTCGTCTAACGATAACTAGATTATTTTTTAAAAATCGGTAGTTCGTGTCTCCATTCTTTAGTTATTACTGATAATTGAGTTCACGTGTGTCGTCTGTTGGTAGACTTCCGGGTGAAGACAGCAAGGCAATAACTGCGGCCTCGTGCTACTGCCTCTTAACTCCTCTTAATGTGTGAGGCAGTGTTAGTAATAGGTAGATTATTCTGAGTTGTGGGGATAAAATCTCCAGTTTCCAAGAGAGAGAGAGAGAGAGAGAGAGAGAGAGAAACGTTAATCTCACTTGCACCATAAACAAACTAACTCTAGAATCGACGAAATAAAAAATAGGAAAAAGTTTCTTTGTTCGGCAACTAGGACTGAACCTAAAACGATGTTTCGTCTGCCGATCTATTTAGTATTTACTGCAAAGTTAGTCTAGCATAGTGGAAGAGCAGTATTCCTCCCACAGTGCCAGACTGCCAGAAGAAAGAGCATTGTAAGTTCAATTCTAGTCACCAGCTGGAAGAACGTTTTGTAATTTTTATTTATTTATTTATTTTTTTCAACCGGTTCCCGAATTAGTCGATCTCTGCACGGGCAATGGGATTTTTTTTTCTCATGGAAAATCGAGTTTTTTGTCCCGTAAACTTAACAAAATCTACCTTAGAATCCATACTATTCTCAGAAAGTTAACATAATGTTGGGATCAGGGACCACGAGATGGCAGTACTTAGCCTCTTCTCTTCCCTGGATGCCGTGTATAATTAGTGATAGTTATAGGCCAATGATCTCTGATTGGCTTCCAGTTGAGATTGAACTACTCCCCTCAGTCTCCAAAAGTTAAACAGGGCTAGGATGACCTCTCTTACTTCCTATAAGGGAGTAAAAGACGTTAGCTAAATTGTTTTGTTTTTTTATAAAGTCATCGAGTACTTCAGTTTACAATATCATATCTACACAACATCTTTATTTGTATGTTACAATAACTATTAACACAGCCGATTAATTATCAGTTTTTGCTTTTTTAATATCGTTTTCTATAAAATTTGCGATGACACCTTCCTTTAAATTATTTTTATATTTATTTTATTTATTTTTAATGGAAACTGAAACATATCATGCATGCTTTCGTGTACTATTGCAGTGCAGAATACCGAAAATAATGCGCTTGACATCGCTTAGAAATCGTCATCTTTTCCTGGCGTACATCCTGAAGACACAGGTATCACGGGAGTCTAAAACAATTAAGATTTTCAGAATAGAATCTCATGTGCCTAAAGATTCTAGAAGCCTTATTGAACCAGACTGATTTATTCAACAGGATTATGTCATCTGAAGACAGTTGAGAACTAAGATTAATATCTTAACAACTTGGATGAAATCTTCATTTTTTAGGACTCCTAATTATAGCACTGCGCCTGCTCTCTTTGGGTATTTTTCTTTTCTTTACTTTTTTTTCTTTCTTTTTTTTAACAACACATTTTTAACTAGCTCTTTCTCCACCCCCTCATTCTGTTTAATTGTCCAATACCACTTAAGATTAGCCCTAATTCCTGAATGATAATTTTGCCAAGTTTTTTCCCAATATCCTCCATTGATACCATTTACTCTATTGATAATATCCGCTGCAGTGCTACCGATGACATCTATTCATTGACTTCCCTGATCTTTCGCATATCTGTGGCCTTCAATCATCGATCAAGGTAAGGATTTGTCACCCTTCTTAGGAAGAAGTCGTATGTGGGCAAGTTTCATAATAAATACCGGGGGGGGGGGAAGAAAGCATAAAGTGAGAATTAACTCTGGCGCACAGACCTTTAGAACAATTGGAGGAATGCCATCAAGGCCGTCAGATTTTTGGGTATCTAGTTTGACGAAGCCCTTTGGTCGGAAAGACCTGGGTTCGATTCCCGTCAGTGACGTGAGGAATATTTATCTGGTCTCTCTCACGAAAGGTGAGTTAGCCGGTCTCATACGGAGGTACAGTTTTTTTTTTCACCCGGAAACTTGGGATTTTCGCGCAGCAGAACAGGCAAACCGGTCCCCGTGAACACAGCAGCAGTCACGCCGGGAGGCATAGAGGTAATCACCTTATCCTCGAAGCGGTTTCAGATCGTAATAGGCCATGCCTAATACAAACGTAACGGGCCAGTAGGCCTAATACAGGAAAAGGGAAGGAGGAGTTTGAGCAAACGTTTTCTGATTTCTTTCTGGCGAAAGGTCAGACGTGGCATTGAGTGTTGAATGCTTGGAATGGTTGGGGAACATTTCCCATGATCAGCTATGCAAGAACTGGAGCAGAAGTAGGAAGCCAGGGGGGGGGGTTAGCTTTTTGTATATGTGAAGTTACAGATTTGGCTAGAGTCCGGAAGGCATGTCTGCCGTTCGGGCTGGTGAAGTTTCTTCCTTTTAGCTCTCTCGCAATCAGTTTTCGATGTGGTCCGGGCTTTGGTGCAGGCTGTATAGGAAGATGGAGTTTTGGATGCAGGTCAGTTGTGGTATGCCTGACTCTTCTTTTTTACAGTGTTGGCACACCAGTGGAAGAACCAAAGCTTACATAGGGAACAAGAATTTACGGTGGAGCTCGAAATGACTGTTTCCATGCCGATGAGAATTACTTTGGCGATTCGTTCTAAACATAGGTTTGGCTCAGGTGGCAGGAAACAATAATCTCTCCACGAAATGAAGCGTAGAAGTTGTGAAGATCGTTCCACTTGGTTTTCTGGTGATGCCATACAAGATGTGCATTACGAATCATTATGGAGACAACTACCGTGTGAGAGCAAAACTTTAGTTTAATAAAAACCAAAATGAACACTCGACGTTTCGACCTTCATATCAAGGTCAAGATCTTGAATCTGCCTGAGGGAAGACGTGTGACCAGTGTATCTAGGAACGGGAGCGAGATCTGTACTATCGAAACTGAAATTGGATTTACTATCGAAATTGAAAATCAGAACTCGCTCCAGTTCCTAGATACCCTTGGCACACGTCTTCCCTCATGCAATCTATCCTTCACGATTTACCGCAAACCGACACATACTGGGCCATATATACATGTTAACTCATACCACCACCCATCGCAAAAATTTGGAGTCATTAACACCCTTAAAAACAGAGCTACAACAATTTGCTCTAATCAACAAGTCCGCAAACAAGAATTACAGATTATTAGCAACATTTATAAATAATGGGTACAACAAAAATACTGTCAATAAAGTTCTTCCTAAAACGTCATCAAAAACGAATCTAATTACAGCAAAACCATAGCCATCTCATACATTAAAGGGTTATCAGAAAAAATCAACAGAATCCTATACCAGTATAATCTCAATGCCACTTTTAAACCACCTTTAAAATTAAAAAACATATTCGACTAACTCCTCTAAGATCGTCTCCTCCAATTGGCACATCCTGGAATTTATTTCATCTACTGCACCTGTAGCTTACCTTATATTGGCGAAACTTGACGTACAATCCCTATATGTAAAAAATAACACAAAAGACACATTAAATATAACAATTTTGGTGAAGCAGGCCTCTCAGATCACACTTTCTTTCATACCAGGTTTTTGTATGGTGTAAAGAGAGGGAACTTTTCCAATGAATTTGATGTAGGGTGTTGAAAGCGTGATCTGAGAGGCTTGCTTCACCAAAATTGTTATATTTAATGTGTCTTTTGTGTTATTTTTTACATATAGAGATTGTTTTATATATATATATATATGGAAAAGAAAAGGTTTAATGTTAAGATACAAGTAGTTTCGGTGAATGATTCAACTTCTTCAGGTATCACAGGCAAAGAATTATATAAGATAACAGGGACATGATAAAATTACATCAATTATCCTCGTAGACCGGCCGCAAACTTCTAATATCCATGTGTGTTACGATGAACTTGAAAGAAAGATCATCGAATCTAGAGAAATATCGCTCGATTCATCCCATATTAACAACGGCCTTAGCAACAATCTTTCTGACGCACACATTGACTCTGTTCAGTATTGGCGCACTCGTGGCAGCTCAAGCACGTACTCAACTTCAATTGGAACTCCAGCACGCATTCCTGTTTTCAAATGTACTTGTGTGTTTTATACTAGATCTGCTGATGTAATTTTATCATGTCTCTGTCATTTTTTGTATAATTCTTTGTCTGTGATACCTGAAGAAGTTGATTTATTCAAAGAAACTAGTAACATCTTAACATTAAACCTTTTCTTTTCATTCTCGGTATATAGTCATTCAAACTAATTTTTTATAAAATTATATATATATATATATATATAAAGTTTAAAGTCATTAAAGCTTTTTATATATATATGAAAAGCTTTAATGACTGTTACCGAGAGATAAAAAGATGACAAGATATATTTAAAAAAGATACTACTAGTTTACTAGTTTCGTTACACGAACATCCTCAGGTATCACATTCAAAGAAGTATATAAAAAATTACAGAGACTTAAAATTGTACTAACAGAACAAGTATAAAAAACAGTAGCGTGTTTGAAAAAAATGCAAGTATGAGTTCCAAACAAACGAATACTACGCGCTGTCGCGAGTGCGCCAGTACTGAACAGAAGCAACGTGTGCGTCAGAGAGATTGTAACTCAGGCTGTTGTTGATATGAGAGGAATCTAGAGAAATTTCCCTAGATTCGACAATCTTTCTTTCGAGTTCATCGTAGCACACATGGATGTTAGAAGTTTGAGTCCAGTTTACAATGTGCTGGCGGCCTTCGTCTGAGTTAGCTGAAAAGAGAACGTGGCTAGAGAGAGCGCTAGCTCTAGTCCTGTTATAGGAGATATCTCTACGGTGTTCATCCAAACGTAGAGGGATGGATTTAGCAGTCTGTCCAGAGTATGGCTTTCCGCAATCACACAAAATCTTGTACACTCCTGGAAACTGAGTAGGAAGATGTTTCTGTTTATGTTTGCAAAGTAATGAACGAAGTTTTGGAAGCGTAGTGAAGCACGTTTTGAAGTTAAATTTCTTGAGAATCTTGGCCAGTTTTGGTGAAAGAGAGCTGATGTAAGGCAAGGAGATGAAGGCTCTTGGGGAAGAGGGATCTTCAGAAGTAATTGAGTGCCTGGGGGAAAGAAATTTGTCAATTTTCTTTGGAGAGAAACCATTGTTAATAAACGTTTTTTTAAGAAAACGGAGTTCATTTTCGATTTCTGTTTCTTCTGTAAGTAATGATTTGGCTCGGCGAGCTAAAGTGGAAATAATACCACATTTTTGTGGGGGATAATGATGGGAGGAAGCATGAAGGTATCTGTCAGTATGAGTAGGCTTTCTAAAAATTGAGATTTTAATACTCTCAGCACATCTGGTAAGTTTGAGGTCTAAAAAGGGAAGGCAGTCATCTGATTCCAGTTCGAGGGTGAAAGAGATTTTTTCATGGCACTTGTTTAGGTGGTCTAAAAATAAATAGAGGTTATTGACGCCGTCTTCCCAGATGAGGAAAATATCATCAATATAGTGGAACCAGACTTTTGGTTTAAAGTGAAAGGAATTAATAGCTTTTTCTTCAAATTCGTTGAGAAATATATCCGCGAGAATCGGAGAGAGTGGGCTGCCCATAGCCAGACCTGAGTTTTGTAAGTAGATCTTGTTATCATATTTGAAGTATCCTGACTTTATGCAATGGGAGAGAAGAGCAAAGAGTTTTTTTGATGATTTGTTCTTGAGAAGATCGAGGACTTCTTGAGCAGGAACATTTGTAAAGAGAGAAACAATATCAAAACTGGCCATTAAATCTGTTTTTTTAAGTTTGATGTCCTTGATTTTAGAAACAAAATCTGCAGAGTTTTTAATATGTGAAGAAGAAATTCCAGAAAGATTTCTTGGAAAACTCGCGAGATATTTGGAGAGATTATAAGTGGGAGAGTGTATGCCCTCAACTATAGGTCTGAGTGGGCAGTTATTTTTGTGAATCTTGGGGAGACCATATAGTCGAGGTATCAAGGGATGAAGTGACCTAAGAGAAAGCCGAATGTTTCTTTGTAACTCTAAGGTGGTTTTTAATAAATTATTAGTTCTATTGTGTAGTTCCATCGTAGGGTCATTAGCAATTTCTGAGTAGGTATCACTATTTAAAAGTTCCAAGATTTTATTATGGTAATCAGACTTGTTTAAGATGACAGTCGCATTCCCTTTGTCTGCCGGAAGGATAACTATGTTACTATTATCTTTTAAGGACTTGATAGCTTTCCTTTCAGAGTAAGAAATGTTGTCAGGTGGAGGTCTAGCTTTATTTATAGAGAAAATTGCTTCCATACGGAGGAGGTGAGCTTCTTTGTTTGGTAATAAAGAAGCTGCCTTTTTTATCTTTGTTAGGAGATGTTCTCTAGGGATGGATGTAGGAGCAGTGACAAAGTCGAGACCTTTAGCAAGTATGCTTTCTTCTGCCAAAGATAATTGATGGGAAGACTTATTGATGACAACTTTTTTTAGATAGGTGGAGTCAAAATGAGACGTTTTGCTATCTTGATTATATTTAAGAGAATCATATTTTCTAATGAGTTTATTTTATTTAAATTCTGTATTTTAGAAGCCTTAAGAGTGTTAATTTCTTTTAAATGGTTCCAAGATGAACTGTCTAGAGAATGAGAAAAACGTGTTTCGTGATAGGTCTTAGAAAAATAAGCAGCAAGACAACGTTTGGTATCACAAATGCGTTCCGATAAAAGATAAAAGTGTTATACTTTCTCGGGTTCTAGTCAGTTAAAGATTAATTTTTTTTTCTCTCTCTCTCTCTCTATCAAGAGACATGTTTATATATATATATACAGGGTGTTCGGGATAAATTTGACATATTTATAATTAATTATATTTTTCCGTAAGTTACATGTATTAACACACACTTCTCTTCATTTAAAAGTTTGGACCCTTCTTCATTCATATACAAGATGTCAGAAAGGATGGATAGCTGGAACCCACCTGAATCATGGAAGAGAATAACTTGTATCATGATGATTCGTGCCCGCCATCAAAATAAGGATATTACGACTGCTGCCCAATGCTCCCTGAATACAGTAAAAACAATCAGGCATGAACTAGAGACTTGCAATGGTGACTACGAGGATGTAGCAAGAAGAAAGATCCCTAGCAGACGATCTGATTGCGTTCGTACAGCAGAATTCCACGCAAATCTGCAGGAACAGGTGTTGAAGAACCCTGGCATTGGAATTCGGGCTTTGTTCGTGGAGTTGCTAACTGTAGTCAAGCCCTGGATAACAAGGGTAGCCAATGGTAGGCCGTATGTATGGCAGCAGGATTCGGCCCCTTGCCACACCTCTGGGAAAAGTCAAAAATGGTTGTCTGAAAATTTCTACGACTTCACCAGTCCAAATGTTTGGCCTCCAAACTCCCCAGACCTTAACCCCATGGATTATTTTGTATGGGGCGCAGTTGAAAAAGACACCAATCGCACTTCCAGTAATACAAAAGCCCAGTTAATGGATAAAATTAAAACAGTTTTTGCGGCTCTTCCCAGGGAGACTGTAGCATCAGCTTGTTCGAGGTTCCGAAGCAGAATTGAAGCTGTGATCGATGCTAATGGTGGTTATTTTGAGTAAATCTTGTTGATAGTATTGTAATTAACTCTGCCTGTAATGTTTTTTTGTCAATTCATTAAATTTAATAGATACAAAGAAGATTTTCTTTTTCCTTACGAAACTGTCAAATTTATCCCGAACACCCTGTATATATATATATATATATATATATATATATATATATATATATATATATATATATATATATATATATATATATATATATATATATATATATATATATATATATATATATAAACATGTTGCTCTCCAGCCCAATTTAATTTTGTAACCTAATAGATAATAATAATAATAGGACTCTAGCTTTGTTGTAGTAAAGGTTTTTTCCCCACCAGAGGTCAGGCCAATAATTGTTGTAACGGTTGAAGTAACTTTAGCAAACCATATAGATTGTAGTGCAGCTTGTTTCTCTGTATATATACAGGGTGTTCGGGATAAATTTGACAGTTTCGTAAGGAAAAAGAAAATCTTCTTTGTATCTATTAAATTTAATGAATTGACAAAAAAACATTACAGGCAGAGTTAATTACAATACTATCAACAAGATTTACTCAAAATAACCACCATTAGCATCGATCACAGCTTCAATTCTGCTTCGGAACCTCGAACAAGCTGATGCTACAGTCTCCCTGGGAAGGGCCGCAAAAACTGTTTTAATTTTATCCATTAACTGGGCTTTTGTATTACTGGAAGTGCGATTGGTGTCTTTTTCAACTGCGCCCCATACAAAATAATCCATGGGGTTAAGGTCTGGGGAGTTTGGAGGCCAAACATTTGGACTGGTGAAGTCGTAGAAATTTTCAGACAACCATTTTTGACTTTTCCCAGAGGTGTGGCAAGGGGCCGAATCCTGCTGCCATACATACGGCCTACCATTGGCTACCCTTGTTATCCAGGGCTTGACTACAGTTAGCAACTCCACGAACAAAGCCCGAATTCCAATGCCAGGGTTCTTCAACACCTGTTCCTGCAGATTTGCGAGGAATTCTGCTGTACGAACGCAATCAGATCGTCTGCTAGGGATCTTTCTTCTTGCTACATCCTCGTAGTCACCATTGCAAGTCTCTAGTTCATGCCTGATTGTTTTTACTGTATTCAGGGAGCATTGGGCAGCAGTCGTAATATCCTTATTTTGATGGCGGGCACGAATCATCATGATACAAGTTATTCTCTTCCATGATTCAGGTGGGTTCCAGCTATCCATCCTTTCCTGACATCTTGTATATGAATGAAGAAGGGTCCAAACTCTTAAATGAAGAGAAGTGTGTGTTAATACATGTAACTTACGGGAAAATATAATTAATTATAAATATGTCAAATTTATCCCGAACACCCTGTATATTAAACTAAAGTTTTACCTCTAACACAGTAGTTGTCTCCATAATTTTCCAAAATGTATTCTGATCACCGTGTAAGCATGAAAGAAAGGATACAAGATGTAGATGCTTTCTTGGGGTGGGGGGGAGTGTGTGGAAGAGATCTGCTCCACATTGTGTTCTGAGCAGGGAAGACAACATGCACAACGTACTTAAAAGGGTCACTTACTGAGGAAGAAATCCAAGGTGTTTTGGATGCAAGAACATGTCCTTCATACACCACGCATTTCAGATGGGTCCCGCAACCAAATGTGAAGGGTTGAGGTCAAGCAAACGAGGTGGCTGCTGCGGGAAATGCACGAGTAATCACTGTGTTCTGTGAAGTGCTTTCGTAACATTCGCTGTACCAGGAGGGGTTGGGATTTTCCGGTATTCTGGTGGCTATGTGGACAATCTGCGTGAGATCGTTTGTGATTGCAAAAGTCTCGTCTTCTGTACCTGCGCAGTTGGAAGCGAGCAGCCAGTCTGGGTTGTGGCCATTGACATCTCCGAGGAAGACGACTTCGCTCTTTGAAGAATTGGATTGAAGAAAATCAACATTTAAGGAAAGGTGATCGAAGAATTCAGATGGTTGTTGGCATGAGGAGAGTGGAATTAATACAAGGTGGCCATAATTAAAGAGGGTGTTCAGAGCCCTATAACGAAAAATGTATTGGACGGAATTCGACCAAACTTGGTGTGAGCACACTCTGGAACAAGGGTTTTGATTTAAGATAAAAATAGCATAAAATTCTGCCATTTGGCGCTATAAATGCTGGTTTGAGATTAATTAAACAGTAATGGCTAGAAGAGACACAAAAATAAATTTTCGTGTTTGTATAACTTACAAATGAGGTTCAAAATGTCCTTTCAGATGTTCTAAGAACTGCAATCTGTGAATGACATTTTTTACAGCGGAACGCAACAAATCTGCATTGATTTACTTCACGTGCTGCGTTATTCGGTCTTTCAAGGTTGCTAAATCAGGAACGTGTCCTTCATACACTACACGTTTCAGATGGCCGAACAACCAGAGGTCATAGGGATTGAGATCAGATAAATGAGGTGACCATGCAGAACTAATCCTAATATAGGGATTAGTTCTGCATGCTGTGCGAAATGCAAAACTAATCACTCTGAGTTCTGTGTCTTCGTGACATTCGCTGCACAGGCAATCCATTGGTGCTCCATCCTGCATGAATATGGTGGAGTCAAAGCATCTTCGCTGCTCCAGTTGCAGAACAGCAAAGTTGCGCAGCATCTCTCGATACCTAACAGAGGAGACGGTACAAGTCGCTAGTCCTGTTGGACGAAGTTCTTCGAAGACGTACGGACCGATAATAAACAATGCAGTGAAATACACCACACTGTGATTTTCGGTGAGCATAAAGGGCTGTGGTGGAACACGTGAGGGTTATTCGCGGCCAGAATGCGGCAATTGTGCGAGTTAAAAATATGCCTCGTCACTCCACAAGGTCTTCCACGGACATGCATCATCCCCTCCATTCGAGCTAAGAAAGTCAGAGCAAACTGCAGTTGAGTTTCTTAATCACCAGGAATCAAATCTTGAGTTTGAGAGATTTTTAGGGGAAAAACCTCATCATTTAACGCAGGGTTTTCCACCTGTCGTGCATGCGGGTCCAATTGCCTTGAGATTGCTCAAGCATTGTTGGACCCTTGTGCGTAATGGTTTCTGTGTTCTTCGACGGCAGTTGCAACTTGGTCAACTTGAGGAATAATCTGCCCCCTCATCCTGGCCCTGCTAAGGATCTTCAAATCGTAAACTCTTTCTTCTAAGTTTTGTTATTGTCAGTGGACCTTTTCTCCTATCCTTCAACCGCCAGAATTCTCGAAGAGCAGAATTAGCGTTATTACCACGTGGTTCAGAGTCACTGGAAACGCACTCTCCGGTAAGGTGAGATCCAACAGCACTCTCAGAATGACGCGAATCCTTTCGGTCTTCCTTGTATCTGCCAACTCATCAGTAGAAACAGATTATGCAAATATCACGTATTTATGCCTCCAAATATCTCCTGGTGGCAGAATTTTGTACTATTTTTGTCTTCTGTAAACCAAAACGCCACAGTGTGCTTACACCAAGTTTGGTTGAATTTCGTCCAATACATTTTTCGCTATAAGGCTCCGAACACCTCCTTAATTATGGCCACCCTGTACAACCGCTGTTTTCTTAGCGCTTATCTTTATTTTCCCAGCGCTGATTGTTCACATAAAAAAGTCTCGAGCTTCTTCTATTTCTGACGGCATTTCAAAATGTTAAACTACACCAACATGTCCGAACTATGCTTTAGTGGTTTTCCCTCCACGCTGGTTAGCTTGCGATTCGGAGAACACCGGATCCCGTACCGTCTGTTTCTGACCTCTTCTGGATAATGGCTTCCGTTCTGCTTTCAGCAACTCGCATCTTGTTTTAAGAGCGTTGCACGTCCTGAAAATCGCCCTCAAGTCTCATTTCTTATCCTGAAACTTTGACTACACCCAGTCTAAGTACTGAAACAATGAAGTCCTCTCCTTTGGGGTTTCCACTCATAAACTTCGGTTATTTCAATCCACAGAACAGCAAAGCAGCCAGAAGAACACACACACACTAGTCTGATACTCTAAGTTGCTTTGGTCCCCATTCTGAACAGCATCACAACGTCCTTCAATGGTATTAACGTCCACATCTCCATCAGACTTCCCTTTTCCAACTCCACCGACTCCGTGAGCAGAGATGCAGATTTCTGTAAACAATGATCTGACGCAAAAATTTTTTATCTCCACCCCATCAAACAGCCCTCTCGACCCCCCAAGCACTCTCATCCTTTTTCGACCATTTCTTCCTCTGCATATCACCTCTGCTTTCGGTGACTCAAACCATAATCTTATTCATCTTAATGGTGTACAGGGACCTTCTGTCCCTGTATACCATTAGGGGGTACAGGGACAGGAGGTCGAAACATGCCATCCAAAGGTTAAAAAAAATGGCATCCTTTTCCTTGTTTCTCGTCGATCTGCTCACTCACTCGGCATGTTAGAAATCTGCCCAACCATGAAAGTAAACGCTGCCGTTGAGTGAGTGGTTGCACCAAAAATCTTTCCTTTTGATGTTGTACAGCGGAGGGAAGTCCGGCTAGTCAGTAATCCGCCTTTCGCTGACTCACCTTCTCTTTAACTGTTAGAACTTTAATGCATTTTCTCCTTTTTTTTTTCTTTTTTTGGAATAGCGCTCGTGGGGGTTCCACGAGCGGAGCGCCATTCCACCAAAGTGTTTATTGATCGTCCCTCCATTAAACATTTTAAACACAGAAGCAGATTCCGCACCTTCTTTCTCCGTTTCCAGAGAATAGATTCCGTCTAAATCTATTCTCTGGAAACGGAGGTCAGATTCGGAATGGAATGAAAGAAGAGGAGAGGAAACTCGGATTCAATCAAAGTGGTCGCAACAGCAATGACATCCAGCTGTTCAAGAAGAACCTCAGTAGATTCTTTCACCTTAAATCCTTATGTACACGTGACCTCGAGTGCTGTAGATTGTCGGATTAAAAAAATTATGAAATAAAGAAGTAGCAGGGACATCTCAGATGCCTCGTGATCATTTTGTCTAAGATCAGCTTTGCTCCTTACTCTCTGAAGTGCGTTCAATGAATTTTTCCGATCGCAAAGGCGTGGAGAGCGTCGCTTCCTGGTCTCCATCGCCATGGAATTGTTCTTGATGAGAGTCGCAATAACACTTGACACACGCAGCGATTTCCGATTTCCGAGTGAGACGCGAAATGATCTTTTCCACCCGAAGTGCTTTCCCTTCCATAAAATCGAGTTCAAAAAAGAATTCCCCTTCGTTCTTTCAGAAGATCTCGTTAGGAAAATGGTTTTGGCGGAATTCGCACTTGAGGACATCCGTTCGGAAGTGGCGTTTTAGTGAAGCGAAGGAAGGAAGATCGCTCAGTATCCGGGAAAGGGTCGTGGAGGAGGCAGAAGTAAGTTGTGATCGGTTGACGCGTTTCTTTTGCTCGGGACATTCTGCACTGCAGCACGAGAAGAAGGAATTGCGAGCATGGAACGACACTCTCGTTCTGCAGAATGAAGAATTTTTTTCTTAGGGAAACACTTTGGTTGTCGAAGGATGTTCAAGGTTGCCGAAGGTAATCACGTGGAATTAATACACTGGACCTTTTTTTTTTTTCATTATCGTGGCAAAGAGAAGCGTAGTCGAGGAAGGCGTTGAACCAACTGCCTGCTGGGTTGCTACCGAAGAGGAAACCTCCTCTGTTGATTGCGACTTGCGACAGTGCTGAAGTTACTGTCCAAACAGAGGCGTAACTGGGGGGGTGGGGGGTCCACCCCGGGCGATACTTTGAACCTTTTCGAACTTTTGCAGTTAATTCTAAAATAAGTCTCGAGAACCCATTTCCAAATATTACAATACTACTGCGAATTTTCCTCACAATTGATGTAAGTTTTTCTAAATAAAATTGATTCAGAATTACCTCCATTACTATGGAATGGACTTCGCCAATGTCATCAACGATTTTGCTAACAGAAAAGCAAGAAAAATAGCATTTCAGAATGTTGGAATTAAAGTTTTACTTCAAATTAAAACAGGGTGTTTCAATTTATTTCCCTGTACGTCATTTTGACTTCTTGCAGTATTTCTGACGTGTATTGAGAGAGGCGGTAAACTCAGAGACCGCCGCGGGCGGCAAAAGCTCTAGCTACACCACTGTATCCAAGTGCTGAAGAACTGTCCAAGTGAGGAGAAGGATAAATACATGAAGACGAATAAAATAAAATAAAGTCAAAGAGGAGCCTTTGGGTTCAGGAATCGACAATCCTGGAAGGGAACGTCGCCTTTCTCGTTTCGATTTGTGCGTTTCGCAATACGGCGAAGCTTCGACGTGAGTTGTTTTGCCGTACGCTTGTCAGTGACCTTTATTGCGCAGATTTGATATACGCACGCACACATACATCAAAACCCGTAAACAGCCTGCGACTTTCTCACGCGTTCATCAGATTTCCGCGAAAGTACTCGAAAATTCTTCTTCCGCGTCTTGACGGTTCTAATAAAAACACTGCGGAAAATTCAAGGTCATTGATTGTGTGTGTGTGTGTGTGTGTGTGTGTGTGTGTGTGTGTGTGTGTGTGTGTGTGTGTGTGTGTGTGTGTGTGTGTGTGTGCCTGCGTGCGTGCAGTAGTTAACATACAAGTGGAATGCATGTGGGCGATTATAAAAGGAGTTCGGCAGTTCTTGACGGGCTCCTTGGTTACACGAGGTCAGATGATGTCGACAATGTAATTCGACCCCAGCAAAGTAATTCTGTTTTGATGGACACTTTGAAAAAAAATTTTTTTTCGCTATTTTCATGGCCAAAATCTAATTTTTATGAGTGCACAATCACGCATGCGCAAGACAGCTTCGTGTTCAGCCGTTGTGAGGATGATCTTTACAAGAACCCGATTACAAATTTGCGCCTTTTTTTTTTTGATTTTCTATAAGCGCATGCGCTTAATTGGTTTACGGCGATATTTTCTTTACTTATAAATATTTATAACATTGAAGTTCAGAGCGTGGACTTTGACAGCGAAGTGCGATACCCAGAGTCACTAACTGTCGGTTTCGAAGCGGCGGAGTTTCATCATCAGCATCACCTTCTGAAGCTTAGACCGAACACTGAACCGTGCGGGCTTAAGAAACGAAATCCGTCCGAACGGGGATGCTCAGCCCTCTTGCGCGTGCCTTCTCGAGCACGTTTGCTCGTTTTGCAGAATGAAAAACCGGAGTTGCGTGGAAAGAAAAAGCTTCGACGTGAGGTCGGCTGACTGATCCCTTCGGCCGCTTCCCCTCTCGTCCTGAATATCAACGGCCGTGTCTTCCCCACCATCGTCGATATGGGGTCAGCTATCGAAGCTTGGTGGAGTTTCAGGGGCGAAGTGTTAAACGTAATTTTCAAGCGGGAGAGGCTCACGCGCTTTAACAGCATTCCGCCCCCTTGTCGATCGGTGAGATCCTTCAAGATTCACGTTTCTTCTCTTGTTCGGATGCTTCGACACATCGAAGTTTCAGAAGATGCGATGTTTCAGAAGATGAGAACGACGGGTGTTGTGGGGGGGGGGACTGGCCTGAGAGAAAGAGGGCGCCTGCTTATGAAAGGCGGAAGGAAAAACCTTGCTCGCAGTTCCCGGATTCTCCAGAAAGTGCTTCAGAAAAGAAGTTTCCGGATAATCCAGAAAGTGCTTTAGAGATCTACTTTAGACCCCCTAATAAGCAGGGATGGATTCAAGGGGGGTATGAATTGTACGCATTCGGTTTGTGATGAAAGTGGCTTGAAAAAGATCTCTAAAGGTTTCCGGATAATCCAGAAAATGCTTTCGAGATCTTTTTCAAGCCACTTTAGGCCCCCAATAATCTGGGGAATTCTAGCTTTTGGGGAAAGGAAATTCTGCGCATTTTGAATGCGTACAATTCATACCCCCCTTGAATCCATCCCTGCTTATTAGGGGGTCTAAAGTAGATCTCTAAAGCACTTTCTGGATTATCTGGAAACTTCTTTTCTGAAGCACTTTCTGGAGAATCCTGGAACTGCGAGCAAGGTTTTTCCTTCCGCCTTTCATAAGCAGTCGCCCTCTTTCTCTCAGGCCAGTCCCCCACCCCCCACAACATCCGTTGTTCTCATCTTCTGAAACATCGCATCCATCATCGCTGTGTTGTTCGGCCACGAGATTGCCATTTTAAAAAAAGTGCGTCGCCTCTTAGGGGAACTCCCCTCCCCCGTGGATTGTGAAGTCCGCTTGCGCTCCGAGTTCACTCCGTTCCGCATTCAGAATTCTGTAAAGCAGCTGAAATCGGGAAGAAGTGGGTGGATTGGCAGTGAAATGGTAGTGGAGGGGGTGCTCCAGACCACAATCTGAACCCCTCCCTAAGAGTATCGCAACAAACCAGACTTTTTTTTTTCTTACGGAATTCGCTGTTTTGAAAATCGCCCAAATTTAGAGAAATGCTGTTTTATTGACCTTCGTCCGTAAACAGTGACGTCGTTGACAGTTCAGAAATCGGCGGTGTTAGACGGGATGGCTGACATGAAGTTCGGATCGTGCAAGATCGAAGGGGATGTAGGAGGTTCTCTTTTTCTTTTCGTGTGAACAGAGGAAAGGGATATTCGAGTGAGATTTCCCCCTAAAACGAGCTCATTTGCGTTGCAAAGAAAAAGTTGGTTTGCTTGTCTGCTGCTGGGTGATCGTGAAAAAAATTTCATTTTTTTTTTAATTTAAACACCAGAGGGCGCTTAGAAGAATGGAAACAATTCTGAGTGCGATGTGGAGAAGAGAGAGAGGGAGAGAAACCCTCGTCGTTATAATGACGCCCCTCATCTCATGAGCCGAAAGGTCAATCGCAATACGAAGGTTATTTTGTTTCAGAATTTTATCGTTTTGTGCGACGAGCATAAATCATCGCGGCGGCTGGCGATGACACTGCACGCCGAACGCGTGGCTCGATTAACCTCCATTCCTTCACCTCTCTTGGAAGCTTGAGGATATCGTGCGCGGGATGCTTCCTCGTTCATTTTCATTGATGGCTGCGATGGGATGACCGACTCACACACACGAGAACGAAGAAACAAAACGCTTGCACTGAAGGACTC
The DNA here is from genome assembly GCF_054136105.1 of Typopeltis vanoorti. Lineage (NCBI taxonomy): Eukaryota > Metazoa > Arthropoda > Arachnida > Uropygi > Thelyphonidae > Typopeltis > Typopeltis vanoorti. The sequence continues at coordinate 2,112,363 of NC_143565.1, read as the reverse complement.
GAACCCGACGTTAATAAATCGGGTGTTGAGACGGAACACGAGCCATTCGGGTTTTTTATTCTTCGAAAAGATGCGAATTTCGCACGTGGAGACTCCCCGACGTTGAAAAATGCTTTCTTTCCGCCTACGAACGGAAATTCTTTCGCTCATCTGAGACTTCATCACCGGAGGGACTGCGCTTCCCCTCCGGTCTACGAACAACCCCGTGGCGAACTGCCTGCCCTCCAAAATGGGATGCGCAGAATCGTTTTTGAAATTCCGCAGTTTTAGAAAACCGACCCCGAGTGCAGCAGGTTGTTGCTATGGCAACCGGATGTAGGAAACTTGACGAAATGAGAACTAAAAATGCGAATAATCAGAACTTTGGGACAACAGAGAGACGAATACGAACAAATAATAATAAAAGACAGACAGAAGAATACTTGGAAATGGGGGAGGGGAGTGTTGAATCCCCACATGAATCCCAGGCGGAGAAAGCAGTCCGCTCTTTCCTGCAAGATTTTCTGCAGGCGGACCAACACGACCTCCATTCTGGCGACCTCTTTGAGGTTCACGTGACGGAGTGCTCTTATCGCCAATTGAAACATATCCAAGCAGCGCGAGATGACGGTCGGACGAAACCCGCTGAGACTGGTCACATTTGGGGTGGGAGCTTAACTCGGAAGGGATCTCCGTCCTTGACCCTGAGACCCCTTCAGTCCAGGGCAGATTTTTTTTTTCCCCACAGAAGACATTCGTTGAAAATCTTTAGGCATCAAAAGGAACGCCGAACAGTGGGGGGGGGGGGGGTGTCAGAATCGACACTGAGTAAGCCGCTTTCATGGCGAACCGTCGTACGCGGTCGGGGGATAAAGAAGCAGTGTTTTTCTATCGCGCGCAGTTTTTGTTAAGAGAACGCCTTCCCTGCGGACGGGGGGGGGATTTCTCTGCTGCATCCGAAAGAAGCTTCTTAGAGGCTGCTGATAGCGCGCGTGTCAGCAGAAAGAGGCTTTCAGGAGGAGAAACAATCTGAATCGATGACAAACGAGCCATTCCGCATTGAACACTCCGTATTCAGCTTGCACGGTCAAGGTCACTCGCAGCGGATGCAACGTTCTCGTCGTCACTCGCTCGTGTTCCCGCTTCCGCAGTATGGTCGGATGCCGAAGTGCGGGTCTCTTTCGAATCACGTGAAAAGTCGAAAAATAGTTTGGTCGGAACAACTTTAATCGTGCAGAATGTCCGGCGAGTTACGAAGAAGGATAAAATCATCCCCCTCCGAAGCAGAAGAATTTTTAAGGGGGCGGGGGGGGGGCACTGAATGCATCCACTCAATTCTCCACTTCTTGGAAAAGCCTTTTTTCATTGGTGAATTAGCGCCTCCGTAGCTCGGTCGGAAAAATCCCCCTACCGACGGTAGAACACGTGCATTTGCACGGGGCGACAAGTTTTTTGAGGCTGCAAAATTGGCCTAAACTATATGAAACAAAAAATCATAAAAAAGCCATTTTTTCCTTCTCTGTTGAAAGCAGACTTCAGGATGTCGTTAGTTGAGTTTTTAAATAATAAATAAAACTTCATGGGGAAGTATATTTTTCAAAAATCATTCAAAATAATGTCGCGTTTAATATCGCACTGTCAGTGTTAATATCGGACGACGTGACAATAGCGGAACACCTTCTATCTTGCATTTATTTCCGATTGCATTGTTGGCCGTGAGTTGACCTTGACCTCAGAGTAAATCTCATTTAACCAATGAGATTAGAGAAATTAGACTACGCTGGCCTTATTTGTGATTTTGAGAATTTCGTTTAAAACAGGAGATTTACATTTTAAGAGTGAAAAGGTAAACGTAATTTGTGTTAAGACATGACACGTGTTCTAAAAAAAAAAAAAAAAACACTATATTTACCATAGTTACGTGTTTGTGATTTAGCAGTTCTTCATTCTACACGACGTGAAGAGCATTACTTACATGTAACTTAATAGTAATACATTATAAAAACAATATTTTTAAGTTTTGTTGATATTAATGAATTTTGGAGCAATTAAATTACTGATTTTTCAAATTTGTTATAATTGAATTAAAATATGCAGCAGGTGCATTTACTCGGCGTTTGACGAGTATACTCGTCCTCGCTTGATTTTAATTCCCCGTGCAGATGCACATTTTTGGAACAAAATCCCACCGTTAAAGGGTTCATTCTCTCTCTCTTTCTGTAAAAAAATGTTTGTGATCATTTTTCATTGATCACTTGTGAACTTTCATTAGCCAATGCTACTATTTAGAATTTACGATCAGACATGTTGAAGCTCAGCTTAAAATGCGGCTTTTAAGACGTCATTAAAGGAGTTTTTTTTTAGGAGAAAGGAGCGGCAAAATTTCTAGAGTCGGCCCTGGTCGGAAAGACCTGGGGTCGATTCCCATCCATGACGCGAGGAACCTTTTTCCGATCTCCTTCGACTAAAGGTGAGTTAGCTGGTCTCATACGTAGGTAGGGGTTTTTTCCACCGGGAAACTCGGGTTTTTCGTCCCTCAAAACAGGCAAACTGGGCCCGTAAACCACACACGTCTACAGTCGTAAAGTGCACGCTCAATCCCTCACTAGGAGGGCTCAACCCGTGTTAACGGACGGTGGAGAACGGGACACGAATCGGTGAAAGATTGTATTTGGCAATGAGAGGAAGCGCGAGGTGGATCCAACCCTCTCGTGTTCATCTCTGCTAACAAAGAAAACCGAGGCTCAATTCGAAAAATGGAAGGAGGAGTCATTTCTTGAAGACAACACTCACGCACGCACTGGAGATTGTTCTCCAAGATGAACGTCGTGGAATCATCTCTCGAATCCGGCATTTGAAGCTGGCATCCAACAAATTATTGAGGGATGAGCGCAGAAAGCGTTTCAGTCGGCACGAATCTCGGTTTTGTGTTTTCTCTCAGCATCAGCAGATTCCAAAGAAATTCCCAAAATCGGCCTTCTCGATATGGACTTCAATATCTGAAAAAATCCATTCTAATCGTCAGGTGGCGCTTCTTTCTCGTGATCCTGAAAATTTCAAAGGTAGTTTCCGTTTACTGATGAGGTATTCGATTGAGGTATTCGGGGGAGGGACGGGGTCCTCTATGTTTTAAGCTTTTGTTCTCCTGTTTTCATAAAGCCGGGATCGCTCTCAAAGTTCATTTGAGATCGTCGCAGACGAATAAAAAAAATAAAATAAAATAAAAAAGTAAGTTTTCACAATCGCATTTTGTGTGAGTGGCGTCGTGCATCAATCGCACGGCTGAATTGTCACATGCCGTCATTTTTTTTTTTTATTTATTTTTTGTGAGATGTAACATTTTTTTTCTTTCCAAGCAACTCGTTTCGTCAGTTTCAGATGAAAGGTCGAGTTTCAATCGAGGTGAACGAATGAATTTCGAGGGAGATCCCGGCTACCAAATTTCATTAAACTTAGTTCAGTCAAAGAGGAACTATCACGCGCATGCGCACCTGATAAAAAGACAGATGAATCTATTTTTTTGAGACAAAAGTCCGTCTCGTGCGGAGGTGCTGTGGTTTTTCTTCTGCCGAAATCTTGGGTTTATCATCCTGAACACGCCATTTACAGACAGACGCGATGGCCTCGTAGCGTTTGTTCCATTCGCCGTAATTGCAAATAACGACATCCTCTCGCCGACTACTTCTGAGCTCCCGCAGCCCACTCCCGTAAAGATACCCTTCGGTAGTAAAAACCTGGATTCGAATCCTGTCAAGAATTCGAATCCAGCCTTTACCAAAGTTTTCTGGCTTAAGCCCGTCTCAGAAACGGCAAAGGGTTTTTTTCGTCATAAAGACCTGGAGCAATTAACAGGCTCGATACCGTGTTTTCGGTGCTAAACGAAAACAGCCCCGCTTAGAGCGAAACGAGCGAGGAATTAAAACACGCGATTTGCTCATTTGAGCGCGCGAAATGAAGACACAAAAGCACACGTGGGAAAGAGTGAGTTTTATTGTCGAACCTCGATGGCCTGCAATAAACGCTTCAGTAGAAAACGTGGAAAAATATTCAGAGATGACCTTTGACGAAATGACCGACGATGATTCTTTCCGACGGGCGCTCTTCCCTCCGATCCAGAAAAGTCTTCTCACGAACACACACGTTCGACACTTGACTAGCTGAACTCTGTTCGCGAGGGGGTCACGCTGGACGAACAGGAGCGACATCACCAACAACACTGGGAGAGGGGGGGGGAGATGAAAGAACAGCACGAGAAGTGAAAGGGGGGGCCCGTCGTTGTAAAGTACGTCGCTCTCAAGTATTCCCTCCCCAAAGTCGGCGAGGAACTCTGAGGGCATTCTTGCAGGGAGTTGGCATTCGCAGCGAATGTCCCAATTCGATCAACGACGGGCTCGGGATGGTCACGAACGACGAATAGAAAGAAGAGGGCACCCTCGCACTGTTTCCACGAGTCCGTAGAGATCGAAACGGCTCCTTGGAAGGAACGAAATGCGAGCGAATAAATTAACAGTGAAGCTGATGAGTCCTTCGGCGAACACCGTCCGCGCCGAGGGTCAGTTTTCGGCTGGGAAACTGGTCGGGGCTCCGATCAAGTACTTGCTGATTGCATAAAAGTGACACGTGGCACCGACGTTCACGAACATGTGCCAGATGGCATGCGCACACGGTATTCTCCCGTCCGACTTGAAGAAGACCACGCCCAGGATGTAGACAGCGCCACCTACAGACAGCTCTCGTAGACCAGAACATTCTCTCTGGAAAAGAAAAGGCCACACCTGAGTACTGAAGGCGAATTAATGAAGAAATAAAAATTAGTAAACTGCCATCACCTTCCACGACACGTTTCATGCGGAAATGTTTTTCGTAGCTAATAAAAAAAAATTGTCGTATGTTGTGTCGGGTTCACGGGGTGAAATCAGCAATGCGTCGTCCGTGTTAGAAATACGGAGGGGGGGGCAAAAACGTAAACGCACAGCGCTTGGATGAAATTAGTTTCCTAAGCAGAGCGCAGTATTTTGCATAAACGCCGAAGAACGAAGCACCCCTTGTCGCTCACTGAGGATGCAGCATCGAAATGCGACAGCGGACTTTCTCCTCACCCGCTGCAGTAAAAGAAGAGTCGCGCGCAGAATCGCTTTTTCTCTCCTCTTGTGAGTTAACATCGAAGCAAGGCCTTCCGCGAGAAAAGTAAGAAATTGGTGAATCCCACGCGATCCGATCAAAGCCAAACGATTCGCTTCTCCAGTGAGAAAACGCGAAGAATTTGGGGATAAACACACCCACCCACACCGTGCTACTTACCATGTAGATCATCGCCGCCGCCGGGGTCACTCCCATCACAAGGTAGAAGGTGGTCTCGAGCACTTTGTACCTGCAAGAGAGAAAAAAAGCGGATGAAAAAGAGGGCGCCACACGCAACCAAGAATTTGTTATAACACAAACTTCGGGGATGAAAATATTTAAATTTGACTTTGAGAAAGACATTCGTGCAAGAACATTTTGGATTTTTTTTTTCCTCTGCTCGCATCGCTTGCGATGTTCAACATAAAATGGTGAAAAGTACTTGCACTTATTTCCTCCCTTCTTTTTTTGTGGGGGAGGGGAGAAGGCTAAACTCTTCTCGAAGGCCTTTCATTCCCAGGGGGGGGGGGGTTCGACGCTCTTTTAGCCCTAACTCGCTTTTTCGGACAACCGTCCACCCCCCCCTTAGCCATCAATAACAGTCAAGCCGACGAGTATCAATGATTTGAGATGCATCAGGATAGAGAGTGTACTGCAAACGTTGCCGCCATTTTGTGATCCTAAATCTCAACGAATAAGTTGTTGTCTGAATAAGGTAAATTCTGCGGTGGAGTTTGCGCGATCAGAAAGCTGGTCGCATGTTCATGAACTTGCATCATCCAATTCTAGAACTGACGAAAAAGTTCTTATGATCAGCGGCTGGAATCGAACCCGTAACGGCCCTTCTGCTGCTGCCCCTGGTGGCGCTAGAAGGAAATGCCATTCCCACAGGAGCTATTTTATTGCCAGTTAACGACCAATTAACGATGAGTTTGCAGGTCTCTGAAGCAGAGATGGTAGGTTTATTTTTCCAGGTAACTCAGGTGTTTATTCGCACAGACAGCGCGGTTTACGACGCATGCTCAGTTCATTGAATCGAATGTAACAGCCTGAGTGAGGTTTAAGGGCGGACGGCTTAAATGAAATATGGGGACCTGGTATAGGGGCTAAGATGTCGCGAATTTGGATTTACAGACGGGCTAATAGATCAGAGTCTCAAGAACGCCTGAACTCAATCGGCGATGGCTGGAAAGACCCGGGTTCGTATCCGGATTTTCAAGTGAGGGTGAGTTGCAAAGTCTCATGCGAATGTGGCAGAGTTTTTCCCTCAAGGCAACTTGGAGTTTTCATCCCTTAAAACAAGTAGCACGTGCAATTAACAGTACACTGGCCTCGCTGTATTTACCGAGAAAACTGGCCTCGGCTGCTTTGGCAGTAACTCCAGACATCAGCTCTGTTAGGACCAGTGCCCGATCCCGTACAACAATAAACCCACCATCGCGCAACCCAAGGATCCGAAGTCTGGCACACATTTTTAGAGACTCTTTTTGACCACAGTCGTGTTTTTTGTCCTTCGTTTGCTTTTGACCCAAGTAGATTATTGCAAAATGAGTTCGAAGCACTTGGAATTCCTCGAACCAACAGCTTTTGACGATTATTTGCGTTATAAATTCTACTGGCGTGCTACATTAATACAATTTACGTGTCCCTTACGAGACATCCAACTACACGTCACTAGAATTGTCTGCATGCCACCACCAAATTCTGACGTCGACATTGCAGACGCATGCAATGAAAAACGGGCCCTGTAGGTTCGGGTGCGGACTTACCTTTCGTGGAAGAAGTACTGATAGGAGATGCCCAGGAAGGCCATGAACCACACGAGCCACCAAAGGTTCTGTCCCCAGAAGTTGGGCTCCATTTCTTTCAAGAGCAACCTGCAAAGACAAAACACATCAGCGACCATCCCGACCGTCACCGAAGGAGCGCATCGAAATGCTCATCACGATGAACGCAACGGGAGTTCTTGGAGTTGGCGAAATGAAAGGCCGGAAAGCTCGAGCGAGACAAGAAGAAAAGATGAAGAAGCGAAAGAAAAGAAGCACTTACCACGGGGTGTACGATGCAGCGATGAACACGTAGATGACGGCACGGTCACAGCGATGCAAGATTTCCTTGAGGACCCTGAAAGAAAAGAAAAGAAAATGCGTTCAAGTTCGGGAAAAAAGGAAATGCTCAGAAATCTCCTTGACGGTGTTCGTCAATGTAAAGCGAAACAAAACAAAAACAAATAAAAAAAAACACTTCTTATGATGTCAATGAGACAGTCCAACTTAAGCTGGTGACATCTTCGTCGTCCAGACATGATCCAGAGGAAAGGAGGGCAGCGACTGCTTTCATGCTTCCTTCTGATCGAGTCACGGGAAGAATTCTGAGGGGGGACGAAGCTCCTCAAAATCCCCAGTCAAAAACCAACGCCTCGGTTCTTTCCAAAGACAACTGACCTGTCGTAAGCTATCATCGGAAAGTCCAATTCCTGTTTCATTCTAAGCGCGTGCAGAAGAAGAAGAAAAAAGCGAATCGAACCCGAATTAAAACACGCAATCGAATTATATTTGGGTATTTCTCAGAAAGACAAGTCTTGAACGACGTAGATTCCGAAAAGGCTTCTGTTCCCGACAGCATCTCTCCCTCACTGGCGCTCAAATTCTGCCGGGGAATTAATTAACGGCTCTTTGTGTCATCTGCGCATGCTCTCATTCCTCCTCCCGACTTTTACCGGAGAACGGCCGTCCTCATTCGGCTCAGCAGTCAACGTCTTTACTGGAGGCGAATTCGTGAGCTCCACAGTCACGATCTCGATTTGTCGGGACGCCTTGTCTACGTCAGCCTGCTCAGGGTCTTTGTTGGCGGGAAAGGGTTCGAGAAACTTTCCACGCCAACGCAAGTCAATCTGCGGTCGTTCACGGAGCGTTTTGAAGCCTTGGATGGGCGTTGAGGCGCGTGCAAAAAAGTGGCAACCCCGTGCTCTTCCTCTCTGCCTTTGTAACTGGACGTACGGCTTCCGTACGTCGTGCTGCTTGGCGACTCCTCGATTAACGGTTTCATCGTATCGCAATTTCGCGAACACTGCAGGCAGTGCCGCGCAGTGGGTAGGAGGCGCCCTTGTGCAAAACTTTTTTCAGCGCCTCCATAAAATAAGTTTCCATAAAAAATATTTGCGAAAAATTTTACTTTGTTAAAAGTATAAAACAATTATATATATATATATATAATAGTCATTAAACCTCGGTAATAGTCATTAAACCTTTATATATATATATATATATATATATATATATATATATATATATATATATATATATATATATATATATATATATATATATATATATATATATATATATATATATATATAAGGTTTAATGACTATTACCGAGAGAAAAGATGATAAGATATATTTAAAAAAGATACTACTAGTTTACTAGTTTCGTTACATGAACATCCTCAGGTATCACAATCAAAGAAGTATATAAAAAAATTACAGAGACTTAAAATTGTACTAACAGAACAAGTATAAAAAACAGTAGCGTGTTTGAAAAAAATTTGGAACTCATACTTGCATTTTTTTCAAACACGCTACTGTTTTTTATACTTGTTCTGTTAGTACAATTTTAAGTCTCTGTAATTTTTTTATATACTTCTTTGAATGTGATACCTGAGGATGTTCATGTAACGAAAGTAGTAAACTAGTAGTATCTTTTTTAAATATATCTTGTCATCTTTTCTCTCGGTAATAGTCATTAAACCTTTTTTATAATATTCCAACCGAGTAAAAATGAATTTTGAAAAAAAAAAAAATATATATATATATATATGTAGAAAGTATTTTTCCTTGGGCATAAAAATGTTAAAGATACCAAGCAATTTTAAACCTGGTTTAACTCCATTTTCCAAGTAAGCAAACAGACAAACAAGTCAAGTTTGCGCCTGCAAGTGTTGCAAGACCAAGGCAACTCATGGTAAAAGTAGAATAAGCTCTGATCACTAATCTTGATATTTACCCATAATGCAAAGCACATTTCCTGGAGGAGATGTATGATGCTTTGTACTAAAGGCAAGGGGCCACTACCCTGACCGGTTTCGACCTTTATCGAGGTCTCATCAGTGGGAGCCAGGCTAGAAATAAATACCAAGATTTTTATTTAATAAGATTAAAACACCTTATGGTAACTTGTTCTGATAAAATACTTATAAGCTCTGTATTACTAAAATCTTGGTATTTATTTCTAGCCTGGCTCCCACTGATGAGACCTCAATAAAGGTCGAAACCGGTCTGGGTAGTGGCCCCTTGCTTTTAGTACAAAGCATCATACATCTCCTCCAGGAGATGTGCTTTGCATTATGGGTAAATATTAAGATTAGTGATCAGAGCTCATTCTACTTTTACCATGAGTTGCCTTGGTCTTGCAACACTTGCAGGCGCAAACTTGACTTGTTTGTCTGTTTGCTTACTTGGGAAATGGATTAAAACCAGGTTTAAAATTGCTTGGTATCTTTAACATATATATATATATATATATGTATATATGTTAAAGATAAGCAATTTTATAAGCAAGGTTTTTTAATCCTTTTTCCCAAGTAAGCAAACAGACAAACAAGTCAAGTTTGCGCCTGCACGTAGTAGCTTCACTTACTTGTCTGTTTGCTTACTTGGGAAAAAGGATTAAGAAACCTTGCTTATGAAATTGTTTGGTATCTTTAACATAATATAATATAAAAAGAAATATTACACAACAAAGAAATTTTGGATTCATGCTTTTAACTATATAACAATTAGTATAAATGTAGATTTATTTTACATATTTATCCGTCTTGCTTTGGCCGCCACAAAATTTTTAATGATATCTTTAATGTGTAATGAATCCATAATATTATCTTCAATTGATATAACTGATAAATCCTTTAAATGCTCTCCAGACATTGTTGACCGCAAATAATTTTTTATTAGTTTCAGTTCTGAAAAACTTCTTTCCCCTGATGCTACGGATGTTGGTAATGTTCAATAAATACGCATCACAATCGCAGTATTCGGAAACGTGCCGGTTGATTTATTTTCATATATATAATTTAAAACATCCTGAGGATGTTTTAAATTATATATATGATTATAAATTATAAAAATATATTATATAAATTATAAAAAAGAGTCAGCTGAGGAGCTGACTCTTTTTTTAATAAAACATTGCAAAGTTTTTAATTCCTCGAATAAAGTCATACCGTCAATATAGCGATTGTCGGAATCTTGATTGCCGCTCAGTTTTAAGTGCAAACCTTTACAATGTTTCAGTAAATCTTCATCGCTCCAATCTTTTAATTTGCTAATGTCTCTTATAACTTTAAAGTCCTCTCTACGTTGTTTTAAGAGTATGAATCTTTCCGTGACTGAAGTTATTGTCGTGTCTAAAATCGCGAAGAAAAAATTTATTTTAAAATTTTGTTTAGGATCATGCGTTGTCTCATCTGATGCTTCGTAACCAAACATCTTTTGCGAATGTCTGGAGCAACAGGATCAATATTAAGATCGTTTGCTACTTCTTTTGAGGTTCTAATAATATTTTCAAAATATTGGTCTGTTCGGCGAGTATTTAATTGTATATTGTTGTATACTTGTTTCAACATAGTCAAGATTTTCTGTAATTTTTCCTACATCAAATGTCGGATTCTGAATTATTTTGCTCGCAACATTTACGAGACTTAAGATTTCGTACCAAACATGAACAGAGAAAATAAATGTAAACGAATAAATCTTTGAAATTAAGTTGTCCGTCTGAACTCTAGAATCGATATCTTTAGTTTCGTCTTCCGTAATATCAAAACGAGCCTGGTAAATTTCCTTGATATTATTTTTAAGGCTTTATTGCTTCTACTTTACTTCCCCACCTAGTAGCAGAAAGTGGTTTCAAACTTAAAACACGAATGTTTTCTTAAAGTAGCCCAACGCTTCACAGATATTAAAAAATCATTATATAATTCCTGTATTACCCCCCAAAAAATTACGGTTTCACAGGATATCTTAGTTGCATCATTAACTACCAAATTTAATGAATGAGCAGCACACGGAATTAATAAAAGCCCTTGAATTTATTTCAAGGATTTTTTTCTGCAGTCCATTATGTTTGTCTCGCATATTTGAACCGCTATCATAAGTTTGGCCGCGTAAATCCGAAATGTTAACATTCAATAATTTTTTATAAATTGAAATAGTCCTTGCCCAGTGGTATCTTCTACAGATTGAAAACCAGAAAAATGTTCATGAATTTCTGCTATATTTGTATCTTTATTTTGATTAGCAAATCTAATAACAACAGATAATTGTTCTGTGTGGCTTATATCAGGAGTAGTGTCAAGAATTAATGAATAATATTTCGCTTCTTTAACCATTTCTAAATTTTTTTTATTTTATAGCTTCAGAAATTATACGGATGATTTCATTTTGTATTTTATCACCTAAATAATGAGCAATGTTCCTTTATTGGGATGTTTGGATGCGATGCGAGTGTTCTGCCATTATCGAATCAAATTTAGCGACAGTTTCTACTAACTTTAAAAAAATCGCCGTTATCATTTTCAAAAGGTTTTTGTGAAGAACCTCTAAAAGCTATACATTGTCTTGATAAATATTGTGTTATGTAGATTAACCATTCTATAACAGATTGCCAATATTTTTTCTCAGTTTCGTATAATCTTTGTTGTGCGCAATCAATAGTGCGTTTCTTAATCAACGACATTTTAAGATCGCCGTATTTTGAACAGTTTTTAATGTGCGCGGAACTTGTCTCGTGTATTTTTAGTATATGACTCAAATGTTGCCTGATTTTCAAACTTAGCAAAAATATAATAGACGTAGAAAGTACTTGCAAGAGTTGCCTCAGTCTTGCACTACGTGCAGGCGCAAACTTGACATATTTGTCTGTTTGCTTACTTGGGGAAAAAGGATTAAAACCTAGTTTTTAAAATTGCTTGGTATCTTTAATATATAATAGATGTACTGTACTTACTTTATGTGAATAATAATCCAAATTCACAAAAAATTTACTAAACAACAATAAATATATTTTATAAAACAAAAGGCAACTGCGCAGTAACACCGTAACGCACAAAATGAAATGATGCAAAAATACACCAAAAAAGTATCAAGAAAGGGCCAATTGCAGAATGTGTAAACAAAGATCATCTAAAGGGTTTTATAGCTCATAAATAACCTGTTTATTAATTTAATTCGAACCGCGTCAGCCTGACGCGCCGATAGTCTATCCCACATATATACGGGATTTTTAGCTCATTAATATGTTTATAATTTATAAGCTATTACCTTTAAAATTTTATTTGTCTATCAAAAATCCAAAAATAAGTACACAATTAAAATCAAAATCAAAAATTGTCCAAAGTCACTTAAACATGTACACTTATGTGTATATGTTTAAGTGACTAAATATTCAGACTAAATATTTTTGGATGGATCAGTGTTTCGGAAACTTGAGATATCTGTGTACCCCTTCTTCAATTTTCATTGTTACCAAGTACCTTTTCAAAATACCCCTATCAAAATAATAATAAATAAAAACATATTTCATTGTAAATGTCTGTTTTATTTGAATTTAGATGTACATTTCAACAAAAAAAAAAAAGATTTATTTTTAATAGAACAAAATTTATAAAGATACTTTACATTTTTACTCAATATAAATAATTGATCATCAATGAGGAGTGAAATTGCTTATTTCTATATCCGCTCTCTTTTGTGCGTTTTATAAATCCAGTCTTTAACCAATGATCCATACTTAACAATTTGAAAGCTAAACAAATTACCGTATTTACTCGACTATAACTCGCACTTTTTTCCCAAAATTAAAGCTAAAAAATCGTGCTGCGAGATATATGCGGGGATTTTCGGAAACTAAAGTTTTCAGAAAAGAAAACTGAAAATGGGTATGACTTACCAAGAAGCTTCTATTCTGCATCACTTCTTCTGTCCTCGAGAGCGGTTTCCTTGTGTGCCATCAAAGTTATCTACCCAAATAGAGTCATCTTCTTTCCCATTATATCAAGCAAAAATTACCAGTAATTTAAGACTTGAGATACGTAATGAACAATCCTTGACAAATTACTAATGAGAAGCGAAAGATGCGCGCGATTGTAGGCCAGTATAATAGAGAAAAAGCCACTATTAAGAAGCGCATATGATTGGTGCGGTACTAACAAAAGATCGCGCGACCAAAACAAAACAAGCTGACGATTGAATTGAAATGCTAATTCTCTTAAACCGATTTCCATAATATCTGAAATGCATTCACTGTATTTATATTTATTAGTTTTAACACGTTCATGACGGGGGGGGGTAGTGTCAAGCAGAAAACTTAGCTTGAGTGTATATAGCAGTTTCTGTTGGAGGGAAGATGCGATTCATTAGTTAGTGTTTATATTCCCAGTTGTCTGTAATTGCACTGTTTGTGGAGAAATATATTACACAGTCTGCAAATGAGGTCTGTGAACCTTATCCAGTGACCTGATAAAACGAATTGGTTTTCGTGTTTCTGCAGTATAATGGCTGTTGGGGATGGCGTATTGTTTACTGCAGGGAGCGAGTTATCGCTCCCTGCAGTAAACAATATTTAATAAGCGGGTTCCTTCAGTATCTAATAAGTGGGTTCTAAAATGTTTAGTTTTAGTATGTATGGCTATAATTTTTTATTAATAAAATATAATAAACACATATTTAACTGTCAATGGGAAATGGCGCCTTTTTTATTTGGTAAACTAAACGCTGTATTTTTGTAAAATATCTTGTTGCCGTAATACGGCTGAACGAGCGCCCTTATTAAGCAGCGCCGGGCGGCAGGCTGCCTCTATGCTACATCCTGTCGACGGTACTGGGCAAAACGTAAGAACGAACTCACGGCCTGACTTAAACTAACCATTTCCACTAAAAATATAATAAACAATCGAGAATATTTTCGCTGAGTCGATGCTTACTCTGTGAAATGAAATCCGTGGTAATCTTGATAACGTTTCACTTCAAACAAATTATAAAAAACCGGCGACATATCAAGTTAAAAATAGTTAGATTATTAAGAATTCATAATAATTTGACTGATTTTAAATTTCATTTTTATTGCATTAACTAGAATTTGTAATTGCGATATTTATATAGTACGATATAATTCAAGAATAGAAAATTTATATAGAATTTTTTTATTATTTCCCGTGGTGAAATGGCGCCCCTCATCTTCAGACGCCCTTGTGCGGGACACAATCTGCACAACCGCACGGCGCGGCCCTGACTGCAGGAGTGACGGTCGCCTTCCGTCGGTGGCCTTTTCTCCGATCCCATTACGCCATCCACAGCTTACACGACGATCCGTTCTTCAAACTGCGAACATTTCGAATTTCAACATCGCCCACCCTCTTCGGGAATACAACAGCGAAGTTACCACGGAAAACGCAAGTTTTACTTCGTAAGGTGACGCGAAAGCAACGACGGGACGACGATCGACACCAGTCACTTTTACTCTGAGGCATCGGGGTGTTTTTTTATCGTTTTTAATTGAATTAATTCGTTTTTATTTATTTGCTTGAAAAATCGTCTCGTGCGGCGGAGACTGCGAAATGATCTGAAGACGAACTTGCGCAAAAAAGTTTCTCGTTTCTGTGGCTGCTTACAGTGATGCTGCGAAAGGACCCGAGAGATGCTCTCAAGGAAGAGGGTGCGCGGAGGAGGGGGGGGGTTGACTCAAGAAACGCAAAAATCGCACGCCACGTGGCGCACAATCGAAATGAAGTCGAAATGCAATTCTTCGAGCGCGTGGGAGTGGCGAATATTCGCCACACGGCGAAGCATCTGTCGGTGCCTCGCTGAATTGCGGAGGGAATCGATGAGCGGGATTAAAGCAGATTCGGGCTGTATCAGAGTGACCACGACGCCGGGGTCATAACCTGGACTATAAGGCGCCCTTCCAGGGGAGAAGAGAAATCTCGCATCTGAAGTTTCTTCGTCCAACGCTCCGCTG
Source organism: Typopeltis vanoorti (assembly GCF_054136105.1). NCBI lineage: Eukaryota > Metazoa > Arthropoda > Arachnida > Uropygi > Thelyphonidae > Typopeltis > Typopeltis vanoorti. The sequence goes on along the minus strand of NC_143565.1, from coordinate 2,097,253 downwards.
AGAAGACTTCGTTTGGATTCCTCGCTACCGAAATGCGGATAAAAATAGACTTCCGACGCAGCTGCCGTCTCGAGTCATCGCAGAGCAGAAATCTCGAGGAAATGCGTAAAAAGAAAACGAGCCAGACGGTCTCAAGATGAAAACAGGGGGGGATCGCACTCGTGAAATTTCTAATGCGGTGTGGATGCGAATCTCGGTTTACTCTCTGACCTCCCACAGGACTGCCAAAAATAATCGGCCTTCCCTCCTAGGAGCGCGCATTTATTTCCGTAAACGTTACAATCCATCATCGGTCGTTTTTTCCCCAAGTTTTGTGTTGTAGTTAAAAAAAAATAACGAAATGAATAAAACAGAAATGTTCAAAACACGACAGAAATATGAACGTTCTGCCAGGGAGTGTCGGAGAAATTTAAACGGAGTTCACGATGCAGATTATAAAGCGATCAACCGCAGTGGAAGGAGAGGTCAGCATCCTTGCGCACATGCAGGCGAACAAGAGCCATCTCAAATCTTGACAAAAAGCATCGGAATCCAAATGAAGAGAGCCGATGAGTGTCGCTGTTTCGCGCTTTATGCGTACGAGAGGATGCTTGACTACTTCCCGACCTCAATAAATTTCAATGTTCGGAAAAAATTTTTCGAAGATTTTGCTGATTTGGGCAGAAAAATTATCTGGCAGAGGATTAATGTCATAACAGAAACACTAATTATTATTATTATTATTATTATTATTCGGTAGAAATGTTACTGTTTGCTGTCGCGCTTGTTTCGGTGGGTCCTTCCCGACAAACGAATATTTTTTTGCCAAATCAGTGCGCTTAACGTATTTATGGCGAAGTGGAGCGCGCATGATTAATGTCCCCTTATCTGTTTACAAGATTTCTTGTAAGTAGACGAGAAGAAAGCAACGTGTTTTGCTTGTCTGTTAATAAGAAAGCATCTCGTCCGATCTTCCCCATCAACAACAGAAGCCTCCGAGTGTCAAACACGGAAAATGTTCTGCTACTTTGCGCATCGCAATATTTCGTTTATTTTTTCTAGTTCGCATCTGAATTGCTTTATTGTAAGGGGTTTAGTGTGGTGCGATACGTTAAAGTTAGGCCTCCGTCCTGCAATGTGCATTCCAACAGTGACGTAAGCAGCGCTCTCTTTATGACGTACGAACTGAAATTACGTAAAACACTTTGGAGATACTAATTGGGTTCTCTATTTATAGTTTTCTATTCCGAGCAGAAATATTTGGATGGGGGGGAGGGGAGAGGCTTCAAATTAAAAAGTTTGCTCGCGTCAAACCAACTTTTAGAAGACGAGCGATTCCGATGGTTGGCATTTCTTCAACTCGTTCGGAGCGAAAATTAAGCCGGCGTCATCCGAGAAAGCCTCGATTCCGCTTTACTTCACACAAGGTGGGTGTTCAGTACAATTTGTCCCACATTGGAAACATAATCTATTGTAAGCTTCATTTTGTAGTACAAAATGGTGACCAATCACGTGTGTAACGTAAAAGCAGCAGCTCGTCCAGGGTGCGATATGCAAAAAGTTATGTCATCGTTATGTGCACATATGAACTTTCATATTATTATAATATAAATAAAAAAAAGGAGAATTTGTACAGAGAAAGTTGCACAGCATTAATTAGGAACAAAACCAAAACAAAGCAGTTAAACAAATCAAAGACACCAAGAAACCGCATTCCCTGTTCAATCCCCGATCCAAGGGCAAGCAAAGAAGTCCGCGTTTTCGCAATCTTCCGTTTCTTTTCTTTTTCTCGAATCGCCTTTTGGAATTCCTTTCTGCGGTTTTGAACTTTTCTTTTCCCTCTCGCTCAAACATTTTTCCAGTTGACGCTGATTGCGTCGACATTTTTTAAACTTTTTTACAGAAATGCACGTTCGTTGAAGTGAATTAACTGCGTATGCAGCCATCGGGTCTACACGATGAATTCCGCTCCCAAAGTGATCGAGAGTCCTCTTCAGACATTCGAGCACTTCGTTGAAAAAAAATAATAAAAATAAAAAATCCGTCTTGATCTCACATTTCGCGTTCTCTCAACGCACTTCCGCTGTTTTCGCTAAATCCGCAGTTCCCCGTCTTTTCTTCGAAATGCCTCTTCGTTGTTTTTTCTTTCCAGCATGGCCATGGTGCATTCTTCACTCTTTCCCAGTGCGCCCAATTTCGTCAAATTCAGTTGCGTATCCGTAAAGAGCATCCCCACTTAAACCGCTTTCTCAAGAATTTTACTGGAAGGGGAAAATCTCTCTCTCTGTGTGTGTGTGTGTGTGTGTGTGTGTGTGTGTGTGTGTGTGTGTGTGTGTGTTGGAAAGAGAAGAATATGCGTTTCCAGGGCCCCTGACATCTTCCTTCACTCAGCTGATCCCAGGTGGAATCCCGCTGGGACACGCGTAAACGAAACTGAACGCGTCACTCAGAACGCAGCTGGCTGACAGGTGAGTGCCAATTAGAGGTCACGCAAAGGTCGTCCATAGCGTGGCTTCATCTCGAAATAAAAAGTAAGAACTCGGTTCCTCATCGCGTGCTGTATTCCAACGCTTCCCGCAATCATCGCGGCGACCTCCAAGCTGCTTCTGAGGACCTCCCTCTCGCACTTCGTGTTTGTCCGCCTTTCGAATACGAGCACAAACGCCGCCGTTTGCAATGAAAATAAAAGCTTCGGGGGTCGAAAGCAAAGGAGGTGAAAATACTCACCCGAATCTGCGAACGTAGAACACCGAGTGGAACATGGTAGAGACGGTGAAGAGCGCCACCAGGGAGATGCCGTAGATGACGGCGCTGAGGTACTGGGAGCTGCTGCTGGACTGCCTGATGAGGAACACCATCCCCACGAGACTCGGGACCACCCACAGCTGTAAACAGAAAGAAAAAACTTTTTAAACGAAAGATTAAAACTGTGAAATCATTTTGGGTGAAAGGTGACGTAGGCAGTGAGGGGGGGGGGGGGGGGGGAAATGTTAATACGATCACCTCATTCAAAGAATGTCAGATTCCCCCCCCCCCCCATCCTCTCCACTGAGAAAATCATGACCGTGGATTCCTTACGAAAGTCCTGCGTACGCTACCGTACGAAGCAAACAGTAAAACAGCAGTGTCCGACGTCATCAACATACTGAAGATGCAAAAAGGTTTGTGGACACTCTCTGGTCAGTTCGCCGCAGCGACGTTTAACCTCTCAAGCATTCGAATGGTTCACGCAGTTCGGTGGTGCGTCCAAGAGTGCATCGGGATTCAGTGCGTCTGTCTCCAATTAACCCATCGGTGGAGGAGTTTCGAAAACATTTTCGAGGGACGTGCGAACATCTCGTGGATCAGTTGGTCCTCACGAGCGGGGGAAATGCGTGGGGAGAGGGGAGGGATTAAATCGCCGAGACAGTGGATGCTGCTCTCCTGCTGGGGGCAACAACGATGTTTTGCGTCTCCTCGCTGAACAGCAGGAGAGCGAAGGGGAAAAAGATTTCTTGAGGTCGCCGCGATCCAACGGCAAACGGAACAGACACACACACACACACACACGCTAGAACAGTCTTCCTACAGTGCGGTACGCGCACCCCAGGGGGGTGCGAGGCATTTCTTTTTTGTTTTAATTACTTTCTTATTGTCGCTTGTTCTTTATTTTTTTGAAGATCTCAAAAATCCGAAGGAGTTTCGACATATTTTCATCGAAGGTTTAAATTCAAACAGCTCGAACCGCGACTCTTCGTCATTTCTTAAGTTGTCACTTTCTCGGCGATTGCTTCGCCAACCCTGCATTTTCAGTCCTGTCGATGTCACGCCCTTTGTCGGATATTCGCTCATCCGGGCGGGGATAACAGCGATGGTGTTGCTTTTTTATGAAATCTGGAAGTTGATGATTTCGTTAATATTAAAATCTCCTTTCGTGTTTCGTGACCCCTTTAACGTGGATCGCCGGGAAGAAGCGGAGGTTTGGAAACGCGAAGGAAATAAAAATGACACGAGAAAGAATTCTGAACCTTGTGAAAGGTCGCCTTCGATGTTCCGCTTTTTTTCTTTCTTTCTTTCTTTTTCTTGTGGAGTGTGGGATGAAAGAGACGGCGATCACACCCGACTCCGCTCCACCGCAGTTAGTCGGCTTTCGCGTGGAAAAGTCCTCAGTCGACTGGCGGGAAGAAATTTTCTTGGCGAAACCTTCGAGCCGGAAACGGCTTCGTAAATCAGCAAAAAGTCTTCTCTCGTTTAAGCGATCTCAGTCCATCCTCACGAGGTGAACGATTTTCTGTATTTCACGTGGAACGCGAAATTGCAGCGGTGGCAAAAGGTCGACTGGAGTCGGCAATCAATTCGGCGCACAAAACCGATGGCGGAAATAACGAGGCGCATTTCGAAAGTTTGCAGGAAAAAACTTCCCGAGTATTTCACGGAATTGAGAACAATTCTATTAAGGGATATTTCGAATCGTGTTGAAACCAGGCCCAAGAACCCTTCTCGGCCGGAAGAAGGAGAACAAACTGGCTCCAGACGGGATTCCCGAAGCCGAAGTCATTTCGGCTGCGCGTTGATTTTCCGAAGAACAATCTCCTGCCCTTCCCTCGCATCGTGTCTTTGTGAAGTTGGGTTTTCTGCGCTCGTCGACCTCTCAAAACCAAAAGGGAAACCATCTTCTTGACGCGCAGTCCCTTCTACGGCCCAACCCCAGACGCAACCAAGCTCACTTCCGCAAAGAGATCGCTTTTTTGGTTTCGACACAAAATTAAAAGTGTTTTAATTAAAAAATGTCGGTAATTCGTTACATCGTAATTTTTTTTTTCATGTCGGGCCCATCCACAGGAGGTCGGGTGGTCAACCTACAGCACCGCGTGTGGGTTGGGGAAGGAGAAATTTGTTGACATCCGATTTGAATGACGAAATCATTCGCACGTGAAGGAAGCGCCTTCTCCCGAACTGCCTGAAAAGCGTTAACCCCAGCGACGCCCAAGTTCCGAAAGAGCTACGAAAGCGGCACTGAAATTGTGGGATGGGCTACCCTCGACGAATATCAGAAGGTGGGTTCCTTACCCATCGGTGCACGAGGGGGGGGGCCCTTAAAAACTGCCGACACAACACCAAACTTGAGCGATATCGTCCGAAACAGTCCGGTAACTTTTTCGCAAATGTGTCGGTCATCTTGGCTCCGCACCCCACGGCGGACTCTCAGTTGATGAGAGACTGCGGGAACATTCGCAATCGAATGCGAGAGAGAACTTCCAGTTTTCTTCACAGACAGAGATTTTTGATTCTAAGCTTCCTGTAATAGTACGTTGAACAATCCTACTATTAAATCAAATCACGTGGGTAACGCAAGAGCAGCAGCTCACCCAGGTGGCGATATGCAAAAAGCTACAAAAAAAGTTCTGTAATGCATTTTCATTATGTGCACATTCCTGCAATATTCTTCTTATGATCACATAAAGAAATCGCAGGAGAGAAGCTAATATGGGCAGAGAAGGTTGCGTCACATTAATTAGGAACAAAATAAAATCATGCAAGTCTCGCGAACAATAATTACGATAATTAATGAAGGAAAATGTTCACTCATGAAAAGCATCGACAAGAGAACGAAGAATGCAGCGGATCACAGCAACGACCTTCTTTAATGTACGGGTGGGTCAATCACAAACATTTTCTGAAACTGAACGGGGGCTCTCGCTTTTATCGTGATTTTTCGTTGACTCTTTAACATTTGGTGTGTGTGTGTGTGTGTGTGCGCTCGTTTTTTTTTTTTTTTTTTTAAATAGTGCAATTAAGTGTTCATCCGCGTTGACGCCGGTCATGAGGCTATGCGTTTTCGTTTAACGTTATTACTGCGGCATCGGAGTATTGTTATGGCGATACCGAAATGGAAAGTTTAAAAGTAAGGAGGGAGGGGGGGGGAAACAGCTTCATAAGTGAACGATGACCCCCGTCCATTGTCTTCCCCCATTTTTTTCCCGAATGGGCATTTAATAAATTCGTTTCCAGAAGGGATGCAAATATAGCAGATTTCTTGTGCCTCGTGCACGCCGCCATCCCTTTTCTGATCCTGGATGCTTCATTTTGAATCTCCAATTCGCTTTCAAATGATCGAAACGATTAAAACAGGATTAAATCCAAAACGAGTTCACCGACTCGCGTGGTTTGTGGAGGGAGAGCAAATACAGCCAGAACCTGCTTCGTGTGCGCCGCGTCATCCAGAACGGGGAGGGAACAACGGAGTTTACCCAAAGTGAGTTGTTTTCTTGCTCGTGCAATAAAATAATTGTTTTCGAAGAGCCTTTTACGCCCCCCCCCCCCCCCGCTTCCAGAGGAACGCAAATTTTGTTTCTATTTTGGGAAGCATTTTGCGGTTTGGCGCACGTGAATGGGGTGGGGCAGGGGGGGTGAAAAATGTTTGGGTTGGCGAATTGCGTTCGGGAGGACTTTGCTGCGCTTTCGCTGCATTCTAATACGACAAATTCGTTTACTTACCGCGTGAGTGACCACGTTGGCCACGTGCTCCACTTCGGTGGGGACGTACGGCTGGTTGCCATGGGCACGAACGTTCATGTACCTGTCGAGAGAAAGACACGTCGGTAAGACAAAACAGATGCCGCACTCGGGAGCCATCTGCGATTCTCGCGCGCTGCTGCAAGGGTCTCTCGAAGAACCCGTGCCAAATGCCAGTGAGGCGCGCGCTTATGTAGTGCAGGGAAAGCAAACTCGGACGGGGTTTGTTTGTTCCGCTCATCGAAGGCGCATTGAAAGCCGACACGCGAAGAGAAGTTCAGAAGCAAACAAGAAGAAAGGGCGATGCTTGCAGATGTCCGCTGTGTCCACCGCACCGTAGATTTCACGCACGCACAGCGAAGAAACTGTTGACAATCTTGGACAATCAGGCTGTTGAAGTTCTCTTGGATCAGCTGGCGGGGGAACACAAAGCGGGGTTTACTTTTCGCAACGACGAAGACAGTGGGAAAACAGCTTTCGATGTTGGGACCCCGTTTATGGGGAAAACGCGGGCAATACGACTGACCTTGATCGGAATCTCCTTCTTTTCAATTAAGGCTCGCTAAGAGAACAATTCATTCATTTGCACGTGCTCAGCTCTCAAATGCGCTGCTTATAGCGCGTCTCCCACGCGAAGCATCAATTAGCAGTGCCCGCACGACTTGTAAATGTCGAGCCCGTAGCGTTGCCGACGAAGGTTATCTTCATGTTGCCAAAGAGAATTCCCGCCGCTTCATTCGCGTGCATCCCGAAAGTCATCCGCGTGGCACGCGAGAAAAACTTCGGAGAAAATGATTCCTTCGGGTTGCTCCCGACACATGCGACTGCTATCCACGGGGCTGGGAGTAAATCCCTTTTCCATAGGAAATGCGCGCAAACGCGGTTAAAAACTCCTCGACTGTCTGCGGAAGTAGGTCCCGAATTCGGATTCCCCAGCAATCCGAATCTTGATTAGCATTCAATGCATGCGCTCGTCCTCATTTCAAATCGAATCAAAAAATCATGTTTATTTGTAAGCTTCCTTTAATACTACAAAATGTTGAACATCACGTGTGTAACGTAAGAGCAACAGCCCATCCAGGTTACGATTTGCATAAAGTTACAAAGTTGTATGCAAGGCATTTTCATTATATAACGTATGTACAATCATATAATATACATATTATTATAATATAATTGCATAATAAAATCGCAGATAATAAAATTTCATCATACAGAGAAAGTTGCATTACAATTAATTAGGAACAAAATAAAACAAAGCAGTTAAATAGCATTTAAATTTTACGTTTCACACATGAGACTGGATCTTTGAACACAAATATGCTAAAAACCAATAATTTATCCAATTAGTTTGAACAGAGCTTCCTCATTTCTGTGGGAAAATAAATACTCTTTGATCAGAGTTTTGTATTGGTTTGGGTTGGTTTCATTTCTTATTGTTTGTGTTGAATACTTTTGGCGCTAAATAAGTATAATGTTTGTGTGCTGCTTCTTTATTTGCTTTTGGAACTAAATATTTTAGGCTCTTATGTCTACTAAGGAAAGCATCTTGTTTGATATTTACGTGTTCGTTGTCGTTTTTTATGAATAATAGCACCCTATAGACGTATAAATATCTAAGGGGTAGTATGTTTAGTGTGGCGTATTTTATTTATTACACATCGCAGTATCCTTGTATTTGTTTCTAGTTAAGATTTGAATTACTTTAATCTGAGTCGAGACCAAAGGTTTCCGAGTAGTGCGATACATTCCTCCCCAACTCAATATACCAAATTGTTGTGTGCTTTGAATCCAGGGAGAATATAATATTCTTAGCATATTTAAATTTGAGAATCTGTTTAGTAGTCAAGTCTGTTTAACATAATCCTTACTTATCTTTAGAGGAACCTGTGGCATAGTATAATTATTAAAGAACACGCAAGTCCACAGTAATAACTTTTAATTAATTTAATTATGGACATCCTCCTTAATAGAACGTCTTCTGGTACCTTATCTGCAAGCGTCTTTCGAAAACCCACCTTTACTGGCAGATACATTCACAAAACGTCTGCTCACCACCCGTCTCAAAAATTTGTCATTCTTAAATCTCTAATTCATAGAGATTTAAAAAATTTAAGTTTGCTTTTCTCCAGAAATCTTACAACAAGAACTTTCCATCATTAAAAAGTTAATGGAATCGAATAATTATAACCCCAATCAAATCCAACAGATACTTGACTTTTATGTTCCACCACCTACAGTTTCTTCAACAGTCCGCAGAGTTCCTATTCCGTACATTCCAGGAATCTGAGAACCTATAGGTAGAATTCTGAAAAGCATCAATTGATTCTGACGTATGTTTCTATCAACAAAATTTCTTCTTTATTGCCTTCTACAAAAGATAAACTTTCATCTCTGTCTTTGGCTGGCGTTTACCAAATACCACGTGAATGCGATGTTTCTTATTTTGGACAAACAGGCCGTTCTGTGGAAAAAAGATTTAAAGAACATCAATATTATATTGATTACAACAAACCTCAGAAGTCTGGTCCAGCACAACACAGTAGTACCACTACCCATAATATCCAGAGGGATAAAGCCATTCTCCTCCATAGATGCAGGTTCAAATAGGATCGCCTTTTTAAAGAAAGTTGTGAAGCTATTTTACACCGACCGAATTTAAATCGAAATGATTGTCTCTCTCTCTCTCTCTCGAAGATCTGGGAGACTTTTATTTTATGTAATCATAAAAAAACCCAATTATCTTAAATATTAATTATTTATTAATTTCTTTCATTTCCTAGCGCGCGACAACAATGTATTTTAATAGGTGATCCACCGAATGTTCGTTACTTGTATTCCATTCCTATAACTGTTTGTGCACTGAAGATGTACTCTTAGTTTCAGTATGAAATATCTGTACCTTATTTATTAATTAAAACGTATTACTGTGGACCTACATGTTCTTTAATAATAATCCTTACTTTCTTTACGACATCGGTGATATGCGGTTTCCAGCTTAAATTCCCCTCAATTTTTAATCCCAAGTGAGTTATTACACTGACTTTTTTCTATTTCCTCGCAGTTGCAATTTGAGTTTGTCCGGCAATTCCAATCGTGCAAAATTAATTGTGCAGCGAAGTTCATTTTGCTAGTTGTGTTTGGCAAGTTAATTTACAGATTTAATTTTTGAGACATTCAGACTGAGTTTGTTTGACTGGAACCAATTTCTTACTTTCAAAAGATCAGCATTCATGATGGTTTTCATTTGTTCGGCTGTGTCCGTAGAGAAAATGAGTACTGTATCAAAAGTATTTATTTTACTGTTTAGTTTAAGATTGCGGAAGTCATTGATATAAATATTAAATAAAAATGGTCCCCAGACAGCTTCTTGTGGTACACCGCAGTCTACTGTTTTGGAGCTGCTATAGCTGTTGTTTATGTTTACAATTTGTGATCTGGCATTTACGTAATTTTTGAACCAGTTTAGGGCACTACCTGGTGTTCCTATGACTTCTACACAGAAGCTTTGTGAATATCTAAAAATACAGCGAATGTTAGCTTATGTTCGTCAAGGGAGGTATAAACCGTGTGTGTGAGGTTCGGTAAAGCACGTTCTGGGCCTGAACCCAAATTGATTCTTTGAAAAGAAGTTGTTTTTGTCCAAAAATTTCACGAGTCTAATATTTCTCTAATATTTTCGAAAAGACCGGTAGAGGGGAGATCGGTGTGTAATTTTTCAAGTTATTTTTGTTTCCCTTTTTGTAAATAGGTACAACTACGGCTTTCTTATAACTGATGGAAGCGTGCCTGTCATCAGCGATAAGTTAAAAATGTACATCAGGGGTTCCATAATGTACATTTGGCATTCTTTCACAATGTTTGTGTTAATCCCATCGTATCCTGAAGTTTTTCGGGGTTTATCCCGATCGAAGGACGAAGCCGAAAGTTCGATCTCAGTTCTTCGTCTGTGATGAAGAACTGAGATCGAATCAGCTGGAGGTTGCCGTCGGCAGTTTTCTTCAGGTGGGCGGTTTAGAGACAGGAAGGATCGTTCCCGACAGGGGCAGAGACGGCCGTTCCCCCCGAGCCTTCTTTAAGTCGTTTTTAAAGAAAACAAGGCGAACGAATGCTTCTTAAAATGAAATTAACGCACGCAAACCGCGTATCCTGTCGACCCCATGCGACACTCTCATACGCTCCCCGCTTCATATCTGGGGGTTGCATCAGAGAACGTGCATCCATAGTGGCGATTTGTTTCATCCACCTGTGCTACTCTTTCATAATATCGGACGGCGGGGTTTGAGCTTTGCGGAGCCTTCAGCGGATTTCTTGTTGTGGGTTATCACGATCGCGGGAATGGTCCGCTGCCCCGAAAAAAAGGAAAAAAGAGCCCTTGATGTGTACCCGATGTGCAAGGCACCGGACCCTTCCCGACAGTCACCAATTCCGTTTTTTGATTGCTAATCGGGGTGATTTGTTCGCGTGGATGCGTCGCGTCCGATCGTTGCAAAGAGTGGAGGAGGATCCTCTTTTGCCGTGCGAGGTTTCCTGTAAGCCTAATGAAGAAGAAATCTTTCGCTACGAAAGAGCGACATTTCGCCAGGAGAAAGTCGATGGGAAGGAAGCGTGAACTTCCTACAAACGAATCTTCTCTAATTCCAACCACCGAAACGGCGGTCGTCGACCTTGCAACTTGTCAAGATCGACACAAAAGATGAACTTAAAGCTGCAGAAAAAAGAACTGCTTCGTCTCACGCCCGTTGTCATTCGACAGCAGTTCGCTGGAGCGGAAAATAAGCTACGGGGTGCTCAACAAAAAAAAAAAAAAAAAAAAAAAAAAAAAAAAAAAAATCGACAAAATGATAATTTAAAGAAAAGTGTAATCCAGCATTACTAAGGAAGGAAAAAGTGCGTCTTCGTAAACAGCCGCATGAGAATCACGGCTAAAGCAATATTACTGAGTTTGCGAACCGCAACGGAAAACGAAAGGAAGACACTCACTGACCGGGACGAACACTGCGCACCCGCAGGAGAGAAGCCGCTCGAGCCTTTTAACCCTCTCTCTTCAGAAGAATGAAAGTCTGTAAATGAAAGAAATCTACGAGGACAATTCTGTCATCAGAGAGGGGACTACAAACCCCACCCTACTGGGTCTATTAAAAATACGACCCTAAGCGATGCCGTAAAAAATGCCAGGATCTTGGATTCCTCGACTGCGTGCGAATGTGGAGACACCCCCGCTGCACTCGCAGCATCACCGCATCAGGAACTCCTACGGATGGCTTACGTGGGGCGCAAGAGACGTTCATTATCCTTCGGCTAAGCGAGGGTTTTCCCGCAGTCAACCGATTTCGTTCTCGCCAATCTAGAAAACATCCCACTCCACCCCACCCACCTGCTGGAGTGACATTTCTCGAACAGGCTCCGTAAAATGAAACCAATGCGGCTTCGAAATAAAGTCGCCAGCGTACCACACCACAAACGCGTGGCGCTTAGGCGGTCAACCAGCTTCCAAGCCCGCCACACATTTGAAGCGAAGAAATCGGGTCTCGCACGACTTCAAAGCAGAACCTCTTAGCTTGCAGAACTAAACCCAAAATCTTAACACAACGCTCCTGCAAGACGGACGGCGCTTTGACTTGACAAAAACGATGAGCTTGACTTCATGCAGACTCTCCCTGAAAAGCAAAACAACCATCGACACCATAAACAGACCCCAACGACAACTCAATCCACAAAACTGACCACCAGAAAAGATCCATTGGGGTCACCAAGGCTCTTCATCTTCAGGGCAGCGGACTATTTCCTGAACTGTGATACTCCCGTCCATCCCACTGACGATGTTGGGAAGGTCCTGCCAAGAGATTTTCAACTGTTTGCTGATGGCGCAAAACGATCCAAGATGCCACTGACGTACAGCATTTACGAAGCGATTTTAAAAGGCCGGAAGGGCGGCCCATTCAATGTTAGTAAATGTAAAGTTATACACTTTGGCGCCGTGAGATGCCCACAGAAGATTAGGGCGAAAGTGAAATTTATTAACGCTGAAGAAGTAGTAAAAATGAAAACGGCAATAGCGACGATGCATAAGTGTTTAGAACAACACAAGCGATAATCACAGATTAGTAAAAGTAATACTACCTCTGTCGTAACAAAGTATTCTCTAATTATTTTCCAAGTGGGAAGTAATGTATACATTAATAATAAAGTAAAGTCTTAGCAATAAAGAACAGAAAAATGGAAATCGATCAGAAAGAACTGTGTAACTAGGGGCCACAGTGTCGTACTGCTTACTATAAAAATACAAATGAAGGTGACACTAAAAAAATTAAATGAGTGCATTTATGAGAGCACACGAATACATACAGAAAATAACCGAGACTTCATATTCCTAAAGGGATTTTCTATAACATCCGTTCAAAATAAAAGTCCACATTATTTAGTCCCACGAGGTAATCTTCTTCTGAAAATGTGTCCTCTGATGTTGCTGATTTGATTTCCTTTGGCACTTTATTGCAGCTGCTTGTTGCGAAGTGCTCAGATGATCCGTGAAAAATTTCTTTCTTTGCCTTGGGAACCGCCTGCAAGTTTTGGCCACAACCTAAACCATACTCTACATCAGTGCTTCCCAAACTTCTGGATGTCAGGGCCCCCTTTGCAAAAATTAAAATATTTCACGGCCCCCATTGAAAAATAAATCGTAATAGAGAGACATATTATTAGAATATTTCAATTCAATACAAAACATGCACAGCGAATATCGCAAACATCAAATGCAAATATTACATTTTTAGCATCTTACATGCACACTTAGTCTTAAAACATTTTAAATTTGTTTTCATTATTTCACGGCCTCCTCAACAAAACTAAAGGGCCCCAAGGGGGTCAGGGCCCACAGTTTGGGAAGCGCTGCTCTACATGATATACAGAAAACTTGACAATGTTCTTTCTTCCATATAGAATACAGTTATGGAGATCAAGTTTCTGTAATGGCAAAATGAACAGTCCCTGGTTGAATATGCGAAGTGATGGCTGCAGCTCTCATCCTTCTGTTTTGTATTCTTATTAATGGAAGCAGATTGTTGTAATAATCTCCATCCCGACACGTGATACCAAATTGCAGCGAAGAAATGGTGGGATTTTGCTTGGAGCAATGACGAATAGAAAGTTAGAGTTCAAAGGTTAAATTATGAAAATTGCAAATACAACTCATAGGATAGTTGCGACGTTGAAGGGAACCTTGACACGTGAGGATGTGGAAGCCATTTGGTCTTTTTTTAAAGGCCTTGGCACGACTGCTGTGCGCACATTTGGTGTCCAACGGGATAAAGAAGCTGTGGAAAGGGTGCGAAGAAGAGTTACAAAGATTATATCTCGACAGTAGCGCACTCTGGATTTAATCTTGGGGGGGGGGGCGAGTTGAGTAGACGATTCGAGAATACACATTACTCATCACATACGACCTATGACCGAGCATCTGCAATGATCGCTAATTCACAAGTAGCACAGAAATAGAAGACACGACGCAACATAAATTAAAAAAAAAAAAGAATTTTAATTAAGAAAAGTTTTTGGAAATTTTTTTAGTGATTTTTCCTTTCTGCTTGGGGGGGGGGGGCAGGGTCCCCACTGTATCCGGATTATAGGATTCAGATTATGAGGATTACAAACTCTGTCGGTTCTAGAGATGACGTAAGGGGTGATATGATAGAGGTTTGGATGGGGTGTTGTAGGATATCATCTGATGAAATTTTCGTTATATGGAAGGGAAGGGGAATCCGTGGAAGTTAAGTAAGGGGGAGGGAGGTTCAGCTAGATGTTCTCTCACTCTGACGTGGTGAGTCGAAGTGAAGTATGACAGCCGGTGTGGGTGACGTGCGACCTCCTTCGACGAGTCCTTAACTCCCTGCTGGTCTCGGATAATAATACGAACATCCCTCTAATACACGAAGATAAAAATAAGAAACCGCCGAAAGGTAAACCAGCAGCAGAATTATCCACGCGCCATAAAAGAACCCCACAGGCCTGAAACGGATTTATACATCACCCCTGTTGGTATAAACAGCGACCACCCATGGACGCGGCGTTCTCTCTGAGGCCATATTAGCCGCTCCACGGGAAACCAACGAAATAAATGTCAGCAAATGTCACGTCCTGTCCAAAATGCAACACGATTCGTGTTGAATTCAAATTCGTGGAGGAGGAGCGTCGTCATCTCGTAGCTCTGAATCGCACCTCTCACGATTACGTCTAAAGCAGTGTGTTGATGTTGCGCAATCTAGTTTCTGACTTGCGGGAGGAGTTTCCGGGATGGAAACCCTACTTGCCCCAGCCGAACATCATCGAGTAACTCGGAAAAGGAAGAAGAAGAAAGTAAAACTGGTCTTATGACGGTCTTTTTTCGGCACGATGGAAGCAAAAGCAAGAGACCGAGGGGGGGGGAGGGGGGGTACCGTGTTCAGACATAAACGAGTAATCTGGATATTCTCAAGGTTAATTCAGTGAAGATTTTTCCACTATATAAGAAGAGCCACACTGGGACAGCGTAAGGAGGTGGCAACATTAAGAAGTAAATGGAAGGCATTCGCACAGAAGAAGAAATTCGACTTATCTTGAAGAGCGGAAGTAAATAAGACTTCAAGGAGTCACCTCTTGACGAGACGCCCATGTGCAAAAAATTCCAGAGCAGGGAGGCGAGGGACCGATCGGTATTAACTGGAAACGTCGTGACAGGAGTAGCCGGAAACGCCTCGCGCAACACGAGGGATGCAACAGAGAAATTGGATTCCTGGCGCAGCACGAAAGCGCGTGCTGTCATCCACGTTTGCACAAACGACATCGCCAAGAATCGTCGGTTGGATATTTTAACGAATGTTTGGACGTCCAATCTTCTTTCCAGGCGAAGAAATTCCAGTGACTTCGTCGTAATCGAAAACTGCGGTCGAGGGCAGCACTGCTGAGCAGCGCGAGAAATGTCTTCGATTTCTCTGACATTGACTTCGGAAAATGCTCATTCGGTTTTTTTTTTTTTTTTTTTTTTTTTTTTTTTTTTTTTTTTTTTTTACCAACATACGAAACATGCCACAGGAAGAGGGGGGGATATAACAGACCTCGTGCTGCCAAAGGAATTTCTTACATGAAGGAA
Organism: Typopeltis vanoorti; assembly: GCF_054136105.1. Lineage (NCBI taxonomy): Eukaryota > Metazoa > Arthropoda > Arachnida > Uropygi > Thelyphonidae > Typopeltis > Typopeltis vanoorti. Next base: position 2,081,652 of record NC_143565.1, on the reverse strand, counting down.
GTGATCGCAATGCTCCTTCGTGGGGTCGGTGTTATGAAGCAGCCGCAACGGTCAAGCACGAGGGAGAAACGAGGAGGGTCTCGAAGTTGGGGAAGGAATTGGAAAAGAAAAGAAAAAGGTGGAAATGAATCGGCGCATTGGGAGACGGCAGAGGAAGAAGATTCACCAAATTTCTTAATTTTTTTAGACGTTTTTCGAGGATCGCCTCAAGAAATTTTAGGAAAAATCGAAAAAGAATGACGAAAACGGGCTTCGACCTTTTAATGGAGAAAACCTGTGGAACGCGATATTACAAATCGTTCTGCAAATAAGTCAATTCAATAAAAAAAGAAAAAGCATTCTCCCTGTTCCCCGAAGGTGTTTCCCCCCTGATTACATCTAATGCAAGTTCTAAATGTTCGGATGCTCCGGAGAATCCCTCCAAGTTTTCGCGGAACTCACTTCAAGAAACATCACGAATTAACAGGTGGATAACAAGTCTGTCTCTCTCTCTCTCTCTCTCTCTCGCATCTCCGAATTCACGCACGTGCATGAATAAATGCTAGTTGCTGACAGCAATTTATTCGCGATGGTTAAGCGAATATTTTTTTCCCTGAATCGAACCCGCCAAAGGCTGTGAAATTATAAAACGACAGCGCCCTCTGCGAATGTAGGATTAACAAACAAACAAACAAACAAACAAAAAGGGACTAAAAATGGAGTTGCTTTTATCAAGCCAATTCAGGCCTCCAGTAAACAGGGAGGGAGGCTCAAGCCACATGATGAAATGCAAATATTAAAATAACTGCGAAAGAACCCATATATGCATATACACTGCTTGGAAAGAAGTTTAAGAACACCTCATGGGCAAGGTGCATCGCGCCTTGTAACGAGTCACGTGTTTGCAGCCGTCATAAATTAAAGGAACACGATGCTCTCGACAGCGTCCGGGTGACATGGCCGCGAGAAGGGAACTGACGGAGTTTGAAAGAGACGCTGTGATAGGATGCCATCTTGCAGGCTCTTCGGCAAACTTCGGCCATCCCAGGTCAGCAGTCAGTGACACCATCCTGAGACGGAGGCGCAGGGAGTCAACTGGTCGTCCACGCAGGGCAGTGGACGACCCACCATACTCACCGAAGGTAACCGTAGGGTGCTGCGAAGGATGATATGTAAAAACCGTCATTCGTCGGCGGACACGTTGAATGCGGAGTTCTGGACATCGATTGGAAACCAACGCCAGCATTTTCGGTGGTCCCAGGAGCGATGAATCACGCTACACCTTCTACCGAGCAGATGGATGGATGGATGTTGAGTGTGGCGGATGCACGGCGAATGTTTCATACCCTAGTACATAACCCCGACCAAAAAATTCGGAGGTGGCGGTGTGATGGTATGTTCCTGTTTCTCCTGGTTTGGCCTTGGACCTCTGTTTGTGGTGACCATTGAACTCCGAGAGGTATTCTGAGCAATGCGATGCTTCCTAGCTTGTGGCGTTTCCACGGAACTGACCCTCGTCTCTTGCGGCAAGAAAATGCACTGTCATAAGGCTGCTGCTATAACTGCGTGGTCCATGGGCATGAACGTCGCCACGCTTAACTGGCCTCCACAGAGCCCTGATCTCAACCCTACTGAGCATGTGTGGGATGAACTGGAGTGTCGGGTGAGGTCAAGTGATCTCCGCCCCATAACAGTCCAGGATTTCATTACATGCATACAGGAAGAATGGTTCAAAATTCCCGTTGATTGCTATCGTGTACGTGTGGAAAGGAGGTCCTACATCTTATGAAGGTGTGCGCCATGACTGTTTGTTCCTCACACTTCTTTCCAAGCAGTGTATATAAACCACCATGTAACTGAATGGGGCTCCAGCAGTAAGTGGGATAAATCCAATTAAATACAGAAGGGAAAGACGTTCAAATCGATGGCTTCGGTAACGGGAGGGTCACGAGATTACTCAGAAATCACAGTTCGGCTGAAGAAGGACATCCGAACGCCAAGAAAAATTATGAGCGAAATCGCAACACGATTTTGTGAGGATATCAAGCTTCGTTACTAAGGGACTGCATGCAAGAAAGTTTTGACATCCCTTATTTGGATTTTAGTGCTGTAATCCCCCCCCCCCCACACACACACACACATTATTTACAAAGCGGAGAAATGTGGCATTAAGGGTAACACACTGAAGAAGGCGAAGAGGAAAAGACACAAAGTGGAATTAAATGGTTTTGCCTCAGAATAAACTTCCGTAACCGAGGGGGGGTTTCCAAAGGGGTCCATAGTGAGTCTCATCAAGCTTCGGGAACTTTGCCGCTTCCTCCTCCGACAACAGCAGTTAAGCCCATCAGAACAGCGCATGCGACTGTAAAATCCTTACGTCTGAAAGGACTCGATAAACTCGAGCAAGTACAGAGCGGGGGTCGTGTTTTGGGCGGCTCTTATGAAATAAAAGAGAAAGAAAAAGTCAGTGACAAGACGAAGAAGAGAAAGATTCAAGGGAGGTTCGTAAAGCTGGTCGAGAGGTGAACGAGCTCAATCGGAAGAACTTTTTCCAGGGACCGCGTAAATTGGGGCTGGGGGAGGAACAACTTTGAAAAGTTGTAAGTTACGCTTAAGAAAACGCCGAAACAGCAATCAACCAATGCAAGAAACAACAGTCGCCTGTGCTACTGTGACACAGCACAGTGTCCACAGACACTCCCCATTTAACTGCCACTGGAAACGAAGCCTTGTAAAACCAACTCAGAGAGAGATCCACGCACGCACACACACACATGCAATAGCGAACGGTGAAATCAAAATGGGCATCTTCATCAAGTCCGTCTAGAAGTCTCCACTCAGGCAAACCGTCCGCCTTCCAAGGTCCGCTTGGACAGCGTCCTCGCTTGCAACCAACAGGGTTGGAATCCTAGAGCGGACTCGGAACTTTGCGAATATCTCCAGATAGTAGACTGCGGTCACCCAGTGTCGGATCACTTCCGTCCCTATTATGCGGATGCTTGACTGCGTTTGTTCTTTCGAACAGGGTTTTTGATTATGTTAACAACCCTCAGTGGCCTTAACGGCAACGTCTGCTAAACTGTGCTTTGACGCGCTCAATAAACGGGCGGAGGCAAAGCAAACAAAACTCGTAATTGGCTTCTTTTTTTTTTTTTTTTTCCCCGAATTTCCTGCACGCTCCAAAGTGTCAGGCTTCAGTTTTAGGAATGGTCGCCCCTCTGCTGGGAAGATTGGATGCGTCTGTCAGCCATTGAGAATGATAGATAACGACAGAGCCCGAGACTCCCGTTCGTGGTGCAAACTGCGATCCTCTTCTGACGGGAATGAAAAATTCCTGTTCGGCTTCTTACGGAAGGACGATTCGCCTTCAGCTGGAAAGAAAGCAGTGAGAAGGTTCTAGACGGAGCAAAACTCGGGTCTTTTCAACTGCAGTCAGCAGGGATTGTTTCCCAATCGGATATCTGGAATGGATTCGTGGGGAAAAAAAAACAAAAAAAAAACGAACATTTTTCCAATGGAAAGAACGAAGAAGTTTTATTTTGCATTTATCGATGGAGCCGAGCTTTTTTTTTTTTTTTTAATCTTCAAAAATAAACGAAGTAGAAAGGTGCAGAAGAAACACCCCTTCGCATCTTGCAGTGCCGTTTTGGCTGCACATGCGAATCAGCGGATGTCTCTGAAGTCGATCAGCGCACTTCCCCGAAAACTGTTCTGAAGAAGTCGCACGCCAAAGGCTCGCGCGTGGGGCTCGATCAGATAAACAAAGTGCGCTCTGACAAGAACTTGCCGTCCTCATTTTGCGCCGCCATCGGCAAATTCAAATATGCGCGTGAAGTGTCGTCGCGACTACGCTACTTGTCCATCGAGAGCGGCTCGCTTCGAGTTGCTCTGCTACTCCCCTAATACACCTTCCGCACTCCCTCTCTTTGGCGCGCTTTAAAGAGAGGGTCACCACCCGAATCGGTTTTGCCCTTTCTGGTCGGTCGCTGTAAAACCCGTGTGGTTGCCGAAAGCCAAATCGCTTAAAGGTCAAGGTCGCAAAGAACCACGTCCATCTGCGACCATTTCCACGGTGCGTGTGCACGCACAGGAAGCGAGCGGATTGCATTTCAGGAGAACACAAGCAGCACAGCGGCGAAGATGTTTCACGCTCAAACTTCGTTTGCTCGCGCTTGGCTGGAAATAAGAACGGAATTTGCTGTTATTCCCGAAGTGAGGGGACCGGAAATGGGGTCGATCAGCAAGTGTCGTCCAGTTTCACGTGGAAAATTCGCGAATGGTTGGCGAGCTTCAGTCTGCGCCTGGCGACTTCCCTGGGAAGCTTCTCCCGCCACACACGCGACTGGCACAAGGAAAACACGCAACCGACGGCAATTACGTTCTCTTCGTATGCTTAGTTGCGTCCGCCGTAGTTCCACGCAACAGCCGCATACGAAGCTTTCGAACTGCAAATTTCGAGAACTGCAGAAAACATCATCAACTGCCTGAAACCGACTTAAATCGGTTAAATGAGGAATTTATCGAAATGGTTGAATATGCTGACAGCAAATCGCACTATCACAAACAGATGAACTAAAAAATATGACAAGAACAAAAGAGAAGCTCTCCCTTAAGTAAGGGAAAAATCCCTACAATTTCATGTATGAACACGACTACAAAAGTTTCGCTAAACACCTAAAGGAAAAAATAAAGCAGGCAAAAGACATTTTCTTCTGTCGAAATTTCTTTCTTGTACGAATGATAAATGTAAAGAATGGAGGTTAGTTAATAAGATAATAGGTAACACAAAGCACGCGAATTCCCAGAGGGCAATGACCTCTCCGATGTTCTTAACAAAGTGAACAACCACTTTACAAACTACGGTGGTCATGATTACGACCCCGCAGAAAGGACAAAGTTCGTGAGTCACTTGGCGTGGATTGAGAATTCCATGTATCTACGCGCAGTAAAAGAAGATGAAGTGAAGAGTGTAGTAATCGGATTAAAAAAAGGGATAAAAGTGGGATGTGACAACATAAATAGTAAAAAGCTGAACATTATCATGAAATACAAATTACAGTTCTTCACAAATAGCATTAAGAAATCCTTTGAACTTGGTAAATTTATAGAACACTTCAAGACTGCTTCAGTTGTATCGCTATTTAAAGGAGGAAACAGAAATGAAATCAAAACTTACAGACCAATATCTATACTATCCACAATCCCAAAGGTTATTGAAATTCCAATAAAAAAAACGCCTAAATACAACATCCCTTTACGCAATTAATCAAGATGGGTTTAGATCTGAATACAACCGAAAAAGCGCAATTGGAGTTTCATAAAACGGTCTGTAGTGGAATAAATGAAGGAATGCACACCGCAGCCGTTTTTCTCGATGTATCTAAGGCATTCGACTGTGTTCATCATGACCTGTTGCTATTAAAAACGTCCACACACCTCATTAAAGGAGCTACTAACCACTGGTTCAGATCCCATCTGAATATTAGAAAACAAAAGACCAGCTACGGTACATTTAAAAGCGCACAAACAAAAAAATACGGAGTCCCGCAAGGGTCTGTGCTAGGACCCACCCTATTCAAAATATATGTTAACGATCTATGTAAATACAAACTTTTTGGCAAAATGATATCCTTCGCCGACGACACGACATTAATATACACCGAAACAACTCTCGAAGATCTAAAAAATCGGATTAATAGCGATAAGTTAAAACTAAGTAAATGGTTTAGCAATAATGGACTTAACGTTAATCCATAAGGATAAAACGAGATACTTCCCGTTAACAGATAAGCTGGACCACGACATAACCATACGATGTCGTGAAGGGAAATGCAGTGACATCCACAGCTGCAACCAACCGTAGCTTAATAAAAAAAAAGTCAAGTATTTGGGCCTTCATGTGGATAGCAATTGGAAGTTGAATTCCCAGACCACTTTCTTAACAAATAAGTTCAGGTTCATAATTAAGAGAATGTATCATGATAAAAAAATTGTAAATGCAGCATTCTTAAGATGTTTACACTATTCCTGGGTAAATTCCTCGCTGCAATATGGCACAGTATAAGTTTTCTCAATTTAACGCGTTTTAGAAAACGTTAAAAACGCGTTATTTCTAAATCAGATTTAGAAATAATTCTACAAAACAGTGTAGCGGAGCTAAACGAGGTTATTTTCCAAACCGTCCACGAAAAAAGAAGCACCGAATGCGAGATAAGAGGAAGTAAATCGCAATCACAGTGGAATAAAACAAACCAACCAAAAGATTTCAAAAAGAATTCAAGTTGAGCAGCTTTTGCGAGTAAACTGTGGGCTCAGCTGAACAAACATTGTTCACGAGGAAATGAAACAGCTCGAAAAGAAAGAAAAATACTCGAGAAACGGTGAAGAAAACATTGAGGGATTCCGTCAGTTCTCATTCTTCTCACTGAAGAATGAGAACACCAAAGAAGTATTCCTGGAAAGGAAGAAAGCATACGAAGAGTTCCTGGCAAATAAGTCGGAAAATGCCCTAAAAGAATGAAGAGAGAAATGGAAGAGAGCGAAGCTAAAAAAAAAGTAATGAGAAGGCTTTGGCAACAACATAGAAAATAAATATCAGGAAGGTGGGAAAATGTTCTGAAGACTATTGAAGAACCTTAGAAATGGACGAAAACAGTACTGTGAAAGGAATCAAAGATGACGAAGGTGGGATGAAAACTGAAGATCGAGATATTCAAGATGTTTGGAGTAATTACTTTGAAAGACTCTTAAACGAACCAGCAGTGACAGAACCGCAGTAGAAAAATTTCAAGGGGAATGCAGTCAGGAATATATATCCATACTTGAAGTAGAAAAAGCCATCAAAGCCTTGAAATGTCAGAGGTATTTCCCTACTGAGTGTTCCTGGCAAGATCTATGCAAGTGTACTTGAGAAACGATTGAGAAGCATTGTGAAAGAAAAGCTTGGTGAAGAACAATCTGGATTCAGGCCAAATAGAGGCTGTCAGGATCAGATCTTCACTTTACGACAAATAGTCGAGAAAGCATGGGAATATAACAAAGATCTGTATTTAAGTTTTGTCGATCTGGAAAAGGCATATGATAAGGTGCCAAGAGAGAAGCTATTCAATATGCTGCAGTTATATGGTGTTAATGGGGGATTATATCAAGCAATACTTAGTCTTTATTTGAGTTGTGAGTCAGCAGTTAGAATTGAAGGAAGTACAGGAAGATGGTTTAATGTTAAATCTGGTGTGAGACAAGGATGTACATTATCCCCCCTGTTATTCATTATCTATATGGATCACATTATGAAGGAAAGTGGTATTAAACCTGATATCAAAATTGGAGATGTTAATCTCAGCTCTTTGCTTTATGCGGATGATGTTATACTTCTAAATAAATCCGCTACAAGTCTGCAAGATTCTCTGACTAAATTGAATAACTGTTGTGATAGATACGGTACGAAGGTCAGCAATAAAAAGACAACGAAAATAGGCAGAAAAATATCAAGTGCATTGTAAACGAAGAACTTATGGAACAAGTAAAACCTTTCATCTATTTAGGCACGATTTTTAGTGAAGGTGATAAAAGTGAAATATGGAAAGAGACAACAGAATCAGCAAAGCTGGTATGGTAGGAAGTCAACTGAATAAATTCATATGGAAGAAGAGAGAAATTAGTCGGAACACTAAATTAGCTGTATACAAGACAGTGTTCAAACCAGTTTTAACTTATGGATCTGAGAGCTGGGTCAGAAGTAAAACATGACCAAAGACCGCAGCTATGAGAATCCTGAGAAAGATTAGGGGCGTGAACAGATGGCATCAATGGCAATATCATATTAAAAACGAGGATATTAGGAAAGAACTTGACATTGTCAGCATCCAGGAATGCGTTAGCAGAGCTAATCTCAGGTGGGTCACTTGAACAGAATGGACGAGGAAAGATTAGCGAAACAATTGTTCTCTGCCAGGTTGGCAGCAAAACGACCCAGAGGAAGAACAAGATATAGGTGGATTGATACGGTACAAAGTGCCTTGGAAGACTGAAATATTAGATGTGATAATGTTCCAGTCTCGACAGATGAGGAAAATTGTCAATGGGAGATTAATAAATAACGTAAACTTAACTACAAGGAAACATTCGGCACATTCCTTGAGGGCACGTATCAGGAAATTTATGGCGATGGAACGATGATTTTATTAGCCAAAGAACTGCGAAAAAGAGATTCGGCTTAGCATTGAAAGTAATAATTAAAGAAAGAAAAGATTTAAAAAATTAAAACAAGTGGAATCGGAAGGAAAAAAGCATAAATATGCAAGGGCTCGTAGGAAGAGCGCGTGTTTTTTTTTCCTAAACAACAACAACAACAAAAACTTTTAGGGAAGTTTCAATCTTGCGCTGGACTCGGCTGTAAGAAGCACAACAGCGCCGTTCGACATCAATGCGCGGCGGCCGCTGTAATCCTGCGGCTTCAATTCTTTCAGGAAGAGCGTCTCGAAAAGCCGGAATTACGCGGGAAAGTCATCGAGAGCGGAATAAACAAACCGAAGGCGAGTTGAGGAGGAAGCTTTTCCGTCTTGAAATAAAAACCAATCCGACAATGAAATTGCTTCGAAACTAAGTTGTCTGCGACTGCTTTCGTTGTCAGGGGGTTCTTTTTGTGTGTTTCTCCTCCCACCCCGCCTTTTTTTTTTTTTTTTTTCTCGTATCAAACAGAACGCGTGAATGTCTCGATTGGGATCTTTCCTCAGAATTCAATTCTCTGGGGAATTCAATCGTGACTCGGAGGACGAAGACCGCGGGAAATCACCCCCCCCCCCCCCCCCACACACACACACCCAGCAGCGACATAACTTCGTTTGGAGGAAGGCTTTTTTTCTCTTCGCGAGACGCTTTCGTCAATATTCCCCCTCCCCCGGGCGAAATTCGAGTGGCTGAAAAGGGGTCACAATTTCTTCCCGTGAAAGCGGTTCATGTCGCGACCCAGTTTCAGACCTCCCCGACGTATGCAGAAAGGAAAATCACTCGAGCGAGTGAGAGAGAGAGAGAGAGAGAGAGAGAGAGAGAGAGAGAGAAACTTGACGTCCATAAATAGAAATTCGTAAATAGGAGGTGCCCCTCAAGAGCCCCGCGAAAGCGCGAATGAAATAATAAAAGAGATTTCACAGAAAATTCAAGTGGATTTTAATGAGGACGTCGAAGCAGTCCGAGACTCCACAATGCACGAACAGGCCGAAACATTTTGTTTGAGACGAGAGAGAAGAAGGACATAAAGTGCAAAATGAGTACCAGAGATATAGCAGTAATTTTAAAGACGGCAAAATCTACTCGAATGAACATTTGACTGCGAACCTGAAGCATCTGCTGGATGCAGCAAAAATATACGAACAGGATGAAGACTATAAAAGGATCCCTGGATCGAGGACGGTGAACTCTTCGTGACACGTCGCACATATGGAGGATAAAGTGCGAATATGACTTTACGATGGATAATAAGAACATGGACATAACTGCTTTTGAAAAGTGTACAATCTGCAAAGACACAACAGAATTAGGAAGATTTTTATATTCCAATGATGAGCCCATTCTAAGAATGTTCATTTAAAGATCAGAAGTGATGAACGGAACTAATCTTAAATGACCGCGATTATAATGTAGATGTTTTAATACTAACAGAAAGATGGATAAAAGAGAGCATGGAGTGAGCCTATACTATTCAGAAGGGTTTAAAAAATACTCTCACTGAAGGGATTATAACAGATTGGGGGATTAATGCTCTTCGCTCGAAGGCATTTAACTGTTCAACCCATTAGCGGTGCAAAAATGGAAACAGCCGAGAATGGCAACGTTTACTCAGAGAACTAAAATCACCACATAAAGGCTATTTAGAGGTCTCACTCTTACACACAAGAACTGGACACCACACTGCATGACATCGATTATGATCATGTTGTCATAATTGGTGACATAAATATTGATCTGCTAAGCGACAGCCGTTATCCTCTCGATCACGTATGGCTTTGAACAACACGTAAATGTCCTCACGAGGGTTTCAATGGCTGCGCTTCGTGTTGGTAAGAACACTCAGAGGTACAAAACACACACACAAAAAAAATACTCTCACGATGAATAGTTTCAGATATTATAGGAAGTCAAAAACTGAAAGAAGGAAAAAACGAATATTCTATCACTTCACATTTCAAAAAGTGAATTTTCGAAATGCGTAAATTTCCATCCGTAAATTGCGGACTTAAAAGAAATGAGAGTTCAAAGTACTTTTTTTCCTACTTGTGAGAATTTATAACGAAACTTAAACCCTTCTGCTCCGGGCCGCGATAGTATGAATGTCAGAATTGTGCGGGAGTGCCAGGAATATTTAAGAAAGCTGTGGTAATACCAATATATAAAAAAGGATGCAAGAATGATCTTAAAACTACAGGCCAATCTCCCTACTCTCGGTTTTCTCCAAAATATTGGAGAAATTAGTAAAAAAAAAGATTAGTAACTTTTTTAGGGAAAAACATCTCTTCTGTAAGAAAGGTTTAGAAGATTCAGTGCTCAGTTTAAACTGAGCACGCTCTGCTGAACTTCACCAACTTCATTTATTCACCACAACACCGACACAAACTAAATTAGCAGTCTTTGTAGACCTGCAAAAAGCTTTTGACACAGTCCGCAAGATATTTTATTTTAAAAAAAATCGGAGAATACAGGAATTAGAGGCTGTGCGCATGATTGGTTTAAGAGTTGCTAAACGTCAAGATCACAAGCAGTAAAAATCAACAAAAGTTGTAGCAATTTCGTTCAGATAAAATTTGGCGTTTCCAAGGTTCTGTGCTTGGGCCAGGACTATTTACATCGACGACTTCTGCGACAACAGTTATCAAGTGAAGTAAACACCCTCGAGATGATACCGCATTCATATTCACTGCAAATTCTGTAAATGAAATGCAAAATGCGGTGAACACAGATTCGCAACTTGTGACAAATTCGTTTCATGTGAACGAACTCGCTCTCGACGCTGGAAAAACAAAATTTATAATTTTTAAAACTCAAAAATCCACCTAATTGAGAAACCAATTATTCCATCCTTCTATTTCTACATAACTCGAACTGTAAAAGTAACGAAAATGTTTGGAGATTGAAACGTGAATACTGCAACCTACCTAAGGATTGAAAATAGACAGCAACTTGAGCTGGAAACCACATATTTCAGACGTCTGCAACAAAGCAAGATTGATGCTTTCTCGAGTCTTCTTCTTAAAGAGATTCTTAACTGTTACACTATTAAAGACGTTTATATTTCGCGTGGATGCACATCACACCACACTTTTAATCGCTTTTCAAAAAAAAATCAAAACTAATTTCAACCTACATTCGATACAGAGACACCACAGTGAATGCTAAATCTACCCGATTGAAATCTCCTTCCACTTACATAACTTCATATTACAAGACGCTACCTTTCCTGAAGACTGATAACCAGTACGCAAGTATTAGAAAACATCCTTCTGCAGAAAGGCGGGCTTAAAGTATTTTTTCACGAAAAGAACTCGCACACCAACACTCCATCTATTTGGCTGCCAAACTCTTCAACGGCTCTTAATACGAATCGAGACCAACATACTCGGAATCGGATTAGCCAGCACCTAAATTTTCATAAGAATATTGAAAACTTGTTTATTAGAATAAAAAGTGATTAACCGATTGATTGATACCAAAAGAGAAAGGAACCAACACGAAATATTCGAGTAATTACCGAACTGCTTTGCTCTTATTCCACGTGCACACATGTGGAATATATTGAATTATTCTCCGCATACATCGTCAATGTTTTGTGTATTATTTATGGCCGTGCAATTGTTGCAACCCGGATGAGCTCGTGCTCTTGGGTTATACAGAGGATGTCACCGATTTACAATTTTATCATTTTGAAAAACAAAAAAAAAATTAAATGATTGAGACGTAAAGTGGTGATCTGCCAACGATGAAGTAACGGAGTGATCATCACTTGATAAAATAAATCAAATTTTGTTTTTAATCGCATTCGTTTCACGCCAAGCGAATCATTTCAAGCCAAATTGGGTTTCAGGAAACTCCCCAAACGGATTTCGTTCCTTTCCCCGCGAGGAATCCGAGGGTTGGCCCGCTCCGGTTTCTCGGTGACAACGTTGGGAAGAAATGCGCCGCTCAGCTGATATTTGGAAGATTGCGTTCTCCGTTTTAGTGACCCACTTTGTCGTCGTAATCGTGTCGTTTACGAGAAGAAATTTACTTCGGGAATGCGTCAGAAGAGCAAACGAGGAAGTGTTTGATTTCTTCTGAATATTCCAGTTCTGTACAAACCTACGAGGTCGGAAGTGGGGGGGGGGGGGCTCCAAATGTGAAACGTTTTCATGAAAAAGTTATTTTTTCTACAAACGAATACTTTTTTTGTTTAAATTAAATTTCACTTTCATTTCGCCAGTAAAATCATTCGAACGTAATAACTTGCAGCCACCCACCCCACCCCATCCCTCAGGCCGGCTTGGTTGTAGAGTGGTTAGCGCATCCTCTCTCCGGGCAAAGGCTGCGGTTCGAATCCTGCCGCGTGCACAGATGTTTGTGATCAATCAATTATAGAAACACTCCCAATATGAAGAGGGTCATCGTGGGAGTAGCAGACCCCCCCCCCTCCCGCAACGGGAGAGGCCTTCGCCCAGGAGTGGAGGAGATGCAGGCTGTTCATCGTTCCCTTCGGAAAACTTCGGCGCAAGTGGTCGGAGAAGGCCTTCGCTCTCCAGCCCACCGAGTTCGAATTCCGGATGCGTTTAGAGATGTTGGAGACTGTCTTTAGGTGAATTTGATCGCGAGGTGTGAGACCCCCGCCTTACTATAAACGGCCTAAGAAAAGATCCAAGTTTGGTCTCTTAAAAGGTTTTTGCTGATGTGAAAAATCTACGAAATGTTTTAAGGTTGAAAAAATCGCATCCGCGTTGCTAAGTTTACAAAAGCCCCTCGTTTGGGGGAATCGCATAAAAAAAAAAAAAACGAAATGCTAGACGGGACGGTCAGAAGAAGACGCCATTTAAGGGTTCGATTCTTGTCGGCAACTGGAGGACCTTTTTTTCTCGTGGATTTTTTCAAGCATTTCTCGCGTGAGCGGATCCTCGGATTTGCGGTTTTTCTACTCCCGAAATTCAATTCTAGAAAATCGACTGCAGAAGTTTCTGTTATGCTGTCGTTTAGTTGAGGATTACGAGATGGCAGCAGCAGCTCTCCCCCCCAGAACTATCGAAATCTTTAGTGGTCACGGGCGACGACCAACAGCGGAAATGAGCTACTTATCAATTTTTCCAAGTTATTTAAGAGGGTTGAGTCAGTTAAGGGTTCCGCCTGCTCCCGTGAGGGAGTGGCCGTTAGATTTATTTTGTTTATTGTTCGACACACTTCGCGAGTGAAATGCTTGATGAGCCTCGAAATGAACACGGCGCCGACGTTTAGTGCGGGGGTTAAAATGGGGACGACCGAAACGCGGAAAATCTGATTTCATTCACGAGAAAAGCCTCGTTTCGTGTAAAGCGAGAAAGTTGATGCGTCTCCGCAAATTAGGAAAGGCAGAAACCCACGAGAGAAATAAAAGGGGGCGTTTGAAAAGACGCAGCGGAAGAGCCAACCCACCGGAGGAGGCTTTAAGTGGACTCCGATTCTCTTGTCATTTGGGAAAGCACTTCCTTCGTAAGTGCACGAGACGGAGAGGGGGAGAGAGAGAGAGAGAGAGAGAGAAAAGAGAGAGAGAGAGAGCCAACAAGGAAGTGACGGAGCATCACGTACAAAAGCCATAAAGGCTGCCGGTGGCGATCGCTATCTTCGCTTCCTCGTATCGCTAGCGAAACGTGACTGCGCAAAGGGAGGTTCGTCGGGTGAATGTTTAAACAGCAATCGAGGAAAACTTCACGTGACACGCACGCAGACGTGTTTCGTCGCTTTTTTTGTGCTTACACGTTTTCTTGTAATTCGGGGAGCGAGTCGTTATGAACTTCGGACGGTGCGGTTCCGAAGTGCGATCGGAATTCTGTTTCGATGACACTTAGGAAACGATCACGTGGGAAGGAAGAGGAGGAAAAAAAAAAAAGAAATTCGTTCGCTCCTTTCTTAAGCAAATGGGCGAAACAAGGTCTGAAGGCGATCTGAGGGAAAAGTCGCAAGAAGAAATTATTCAGGTGAAGACAAAAAGAATTCGTTCTCCAAGTTTTTCTCCAAGTGCTCACGCGACTTCTTCTCTCTCTCGCCTTTTACTGTGTGGTAAAATACAAGAAAACAATTCGCTGCATCGTCTGAAACACTCGTCAAGTGAGACAGCCTGTTGATATTTTTATTATTAAGATTAAGAAATCAGCAAAACCCTCTCGGAATTCAATCTTGTGGAGTTTGCTCTTTGAACGATGAACGCACGAACCCCCCCCCCTTCTCCCCATGGGCCAAATCATAACTGAACGTACTTGACGCCCACAGATACGAAACTCCCTTCGACACTTCTGCGCATGTCACAAAAAAGGAGAATCCATTCCGATAATAGGGTAGGCAATGCGTTTCGTGGGATGAGTTGTTTATTACACGTCGGAAAATTAACTTCCCTTTCATGAACATTGTAGTTTTTAAAGTGGTAACTATTTTGCTTGTATAACAGTTGGGAAATTTGACGTATAAAGCACGTGATTTCGCGTGTTGGTGACCAATTCGTACATCGCCTTATTTCTTTCTCCCCTTCAACATGAATTGACTCTTCTTGGCACGTTGCCAGACTAGGGTCTCGGATCTGAGTTGGACAGTAAAGACTCCAAAAACACCCAGGAACGCATCGAGCAGAAAAATGTGAAAGCAGCGCTCCCCCCCCCCCTTTCAAAAAAAAAAAAAAAACACGCAGGAAAACTGAAACTTATTCGTCCGATTTTTCCACTTGAAATGATGACGCAAAACAAAATCCCCAAGAAGAAGGATTCAGAAAGTTTCTGAATCCCCGCTGCTCGTCGCTCGCTTTCAATTCGTCATACCGAAAGCTGCACACTACAGAGAATCCACGAAACACTTCTACGGTGCGCGCATTACATGAAGCTAAAGAAGTGCACTCAGGATCCGATTAGAACGATCTGTCTCTGCTCACGTGAGACGTGGAGAGGAAAGGTCATTTCAAAGGCGAGCACTCTCGAAAGCATCCCGAGGAAGGAGGAGCCGAGGAATGAACTCCGGAAAACGAAAATGAACGGAAAGTGCTTCCTCTCCCGAGTCCAACTGACTTCACAGGCAAACCCCCTCCTTTGCCGCACTATCGGGCGTCAGAATAGGGCCAATCAGTGACGTCCTCTCACCTCCCTCTGAGAAGTCTCCGACTGAAGGAGGAAGAGAAACAGTTCCGAGCACATCGCCAGAGTTTTAAGATAACAGAGGCACGTGCAGGGCAAGCGAAATGCTGCGGAGGAGAACCATCGACTCTTATTACGAGAACTGTCATCGACCTGCTGTGACCTCCTCCGCAGGTCTCGCCGTTCGCCTCATTTCGAGATAACTCGGAGTGCATTTGTTGCTTGCCTCGATGGAGGCTGCCGAGGAAATTCAGCGCAATCCAAAGAAAAATAAGGGACTTCTGGTGTATGGGGGGAGGGGGAGGGGAAGGTCTTTGCAGACACGTCTACAAGTCGCATCGTTCACCGAATGTGAAATGCATTTTGCGCTTACAACGCGCTACGAGGTTAGATTCCAGTTGGGCCGCAGTTCTTCGGCCGATCTGATCATTTATTGCTGTAAAACCCACCTCGCGGTAAAAGAGAGAGAGAAGATGAACGAAGAGACAGATTAATAGCAATTTTGAAGTCGCCACTTGGCAGATGTTTTGCTGGTTAGCTGCGTGCAGAAAATGTGAATCTGAAGAGCAACAGAAGCAGCGACGAAACGACTCGTCCAATCAGTGACGCAGCTGCTGCTAAACTGTGCCCGATTTCCCTCATTTATGAGCGAGTTTTCTTGAGTTTTTATCTCTTTGAGAGATCTCTGCGTTCGAAACGTGATTTGAACCCAACGCTTTCCAATCGCGGCTGCAATCCACAGCGACTAACGTAAAGAGGACCCACGAGGGTCGACAGCTCTGCACTGGAGACACTTGAGGAGATCTTATTTAGGTTAAAAGGAAAAGAACCGCCGAGTTTCGACTTCGTTTTAATCCTTTCAACCACGCCGCAGTATTTAAAATGAGGTTCGTAAATTGACCTTCGGTTTAAAACGCGTCATCCGTGAAATTTAGCAGCAGAAGAGCAGAAAAAACTTAAAAGAGCTGAACTGTAATCTAGAGCAGTGTTTCTCAAAGTGTGGTACGCGTACACCCTGGGGTACGCGAACGGTCGTTAGGGGGTACGTGGCAATTTTCGACTATGCATAATTAAAGGGGTCATTTTTTTTTTTTTTTTCAACAGACCGCGCGGTTAGCCTAGTGGCTTTGCGCTTCGCAACCATATGCTTGGGGAAGGAGTGTCCCAGGTTCGATTCCCGTTGTAGACGTGAGGAATTTGAGGATCTTCCTCCGGCATAGCCAAGTTAGCCGGTCTTGGGAGCGGTCAGTAGGGTTTTTTCCCGCCAGTTTATCTGGCGTTTTTCATCCCGTAAACAGGCAAACCGGCCCGTGAACATACACCTCGACAGTCAAAAATATATCCCCCACTCCCAGCGGCAGACCAGGCGATGGGTCGGTTGGGAGTAGTACTAACAAGAAGTCGCATCTAAAAAGTAACACGCGGACCCTGCATGAGAAGCGGGGATAACGCGTAGAAGAAGAAGAAGATTATATTTTTCAACAAACAGTGCAATTAGAGACAACCGGGATAAAACGGCACTAACTAATGACTCACATCTCCCCTCCAACAGAAACTGCTGTGTAGACCAAGCAAAACCATATGTTGGCGGTGGAACATATGGTTTTGCTTGACAGCACCCCCATCGTGAACTAAGAAATATATAGTGAATGTGTTTCAGATATTATGGAATTCGGTTGAAGAGAATTAGCATTTCAACTCAACTGTTGAAATGCTAATTTGTCTTTGGTTCGCGCGATCTTTTGTTAATACCGCACCAATCATATGCACTTCTTCATAGCTGCTCTACGTATCTCGAGTCTTGTAAATTACTGGTAATTTTTGCTCGAAATAATGGGAAAGAAGATGAAGCTATTTGGGAAGATGACTTTGACGGTGCACACAAAGAAACTGTCCTCGATGCCAAAAGTAGTGACAGCGAGCAGGAGCTTCTTGGTAAGTCACTCTATTTTCAGTTTTTTTCTGAAAACTTTAGTTTCCGAAAATTCCCGCACGTATCTTGCAACACGATTTTTTAGCTTTAATTTTGGGAAAAACGTTAGAGTTATATTCGAGTAAATACAGTATTGTTTTTTAGCTTTCAAATTCTTACGTGTGGATCATTGGTTAAAGATTGGATTTATTAAACCCCCAAAAGAGAGCAAATACAAGCAACAAGAAAACGTTGATTTTGCATCGGATCAAATGAAATCGATGAGAGTGTCGTCTGACATCTCTAGAAAACCAAAATTTAAAAATATATCATATTTTTTGTTTACATGAAAATATAAATTCAAATAAAATAGATGTTTAATTTTAATTAATATTTTCAATTAATTTATTAATTTTAATTAATTCATTTTTGAATTTAGGAATTAGTGAATTTATTTTTTAATTAATTAATTAGGGATACTTGGTAATAATGAAAATTTAAGAAGGGGTACGCGGATATCTGAAGTTTCAGAAACACTGATCTAGATCATGGGTTTCAAACTCGCGGGCGGCCCCGCCAAACGTTTGCCAATGAAAGTGATTACTACTTGTAGCCGCGTTGCATGCATTTCCTTTACACGCAGGCGAACCATTTCCCCCCACTATTTCTACCAGCCGATAATATACCTACTATCACGTGCCAGTGCGACGCCCACGGCTAGTCGTCGGTCTTGTTTGAACGGACTTGTTTGGTGTTCGTAACTGGAAATATTTCGCTTTCGGTGAACAAGAAAAATAAGTTTATTTACGTTACGCTTATTAATTTGCGCAGTTATTTAGTGTGTCTTGTAAGTTGATGTTCAAGAAAAAATATCAGTTTTTATTAAAACATTCAGCATGTCCCTATCGAAACCAAGTGATAGTAATAAACGAAAAATTGCTGACGAACATCGAAATTTCCAAGAAAAGTGGGAATTGGAGTATTTTGGCTGTGAAGTAAAAAATAAAATAATCCGCTTAATAATGTTATCAGTGGACCGAAGTTATACAACATCAATCGTCACTATGAACAACGTAAATCAAAATACGATAATTACGAGGGATTAACGAGACAAGAAAAGTCGAAAGAGCTGAAGTCGGGACTGAAGAAACAACAGTTCACTCAATTATCACCAGAAAGTGAAGAGGCGGTGCATGCAAGCTACGTCTTGTCGGAGTTGATAGCTAAACACTCGAAACCTTTTACTGAAGGTGATTTCATTAAGGAAGGTCGAATTGAAGCTGCGGAAATTATTTGTCCTAAAAAGATGAAGGCTTTTCAAACAATCTTCGTCTCGAAATACAGTTGCGGAAAGAATTACCGATTTGGACGACAATGTAAGTGTTCAGATCAAAGCAAAATCATCTAGTTTAGAAGCTTTTTGCATTGCCTCTGACGAGAGTACGGACATTGGGGGCGTAGCTCAATTAGCTGTGTTTCTTCGTGCTTACGACACGGATTTCAACATTTCTGCGGAATTATTGGAACCAATGCACAACACTAGTACAGGACAAGATATATTTAATTGCGTTTTTCAACTTCTGCAAAAATACAATCTACCTCTGCCAAAATTAACTTCTGTAGCTACAGATGGACCTCCTTCTATGACCGGAAAAAACAAATGGTTTCGTGGAATTACTGCAAAAAAAAAAAAAGTGAAATTTATGACGGATCCAAGATTCATCATACGCATTGCGTTATACATCAAGAAGTGTTATGCGCGAAAGTAATAAACATGGAAAACGTGTTGACATCTATCAAACACATCATTAATTTCGTAAAATCTGGAGGCTTAAATCAGCGACCGTTCTCTGCTTTCTTAAGTGAATTAGACAGCGAATATTCCGGTTTGTCCTACTATACCAAGGTACGTTGACTATCCCGCTCCAAGATTCTTAAACAATTCCGAGACTTGAAAGAAGAAATATGTCAGTTCTTAATAACTAAAATTCAAGACACAAGTCTGTTTGTTGGCACAGTGTGGATGCAAGATGTATCCTTCGTGGTTGATATAACAAAACACTTATATGATTTAAATTTAAAACTGCAAGGAAAAGATCAGATCATTACGAACGTGTGTGACCGAGTTAAGGCATTCAAATGTAAACTAGTTCTTTGGGAAAAGCCATTGAAAAGTGAAGATTTAACGCACTTTCCGACATGCAACACGAACAAATCAAGTTTAAGTGAAACTGCATCGGATCAAAAATACGCAGAAAAAACTGTAAGCCTCAGAACTGAATTTGAAACAAGGTTTGGGTTTAAAATTTTTGGAAGACAAGTTTTCTTTGTTTTCTTCGATTTTTTCAATAAATATTGAATCAGTACCTAATCGAATGCAAATGGAGGTAATCGAGATCGAGTGAGATTCAAATTTGAAGGCAAAATTCAGTGAAGTTGCCGTGCCTGGATTTCACAAATGTTTACCTGCCAGGTTGAAAAATACTCGAAAATTGAAATTCTATCCACGTTTGGAAGTACTTTTCGGTGTGAGCAGTTATTTCATGAAGGGAAATAAGATTTCCCTTCGTTAAATAAAGCGAACAAGATTTCCCCCAAAGCAGAAAAGATAGTAGCAGAGAAGAGATCCAAGTGTCAGGGAGAAAACATTCATTTTGTCTGTTCTTTTTCACTTTCCAAAATAAACCTGCGTTTTTATGAAAATTGAAGTTTTCGTTTTTTGCGGCCCGCATAAACTTAAACCTCGTTTATTTGGCCCGCGTTAGCCTTTGAGTTTGATATGTTTGATGTAGAGGCACAGCGGTGCTGGAAGAAATTCTTCGGCTGAATTTAAGGAAACAAGCGCACTCGGCGGTGCGAGGTGACCGCTCTCGTCCATTCGACCCATTTCGGTTTGAAATGCACTGGTCTGCCAGCAGAAGGCGCTGCATTATAGCAATGCAGAACGATCCATTTCGGATGAAACAACGGTGGGGATTTCGAACCGCACAATCGCCTTTCTCCGAGGCTGAAAGAGGAAGAGAAGCCCTCCTCTCGCCCTCGGCTGACGAAGCCTTGCTCGTGGCTTTCTGGAAAGTCCACGCTGCAGCACATTCGGAATTCATGCGCGGATTCAAAGGAAAGCGAGGAGCTTGTCGCGCAGCCAGAAAATTTCTCTCCCGCACTGCAGATTCACGAGCTCTGCCCTCGCACCAAACACCCCGCAGCACATCTTGCAACTGCAGGCAGGCCAAGAGTTGAGAGGAACCCTCGCGAGAGACCGAACGTGGAATTTAATGTTGTGCAACTTTCTCTGTACATATTAGCATGTGATTTTATTATATAATTATATTATAATAATATGTATATTACATGATTGTACATATGTGTATATAATGATGGTGCATTACATAACTTTTTGTGACTTTATGCATATCGTAACCTGGATGAGCTGTTGCTCTTACGTTACACACGTGATTGGTCAACATTTTGTACTTCAATATGAAGTTTAGAAGAAGAATAAAAAAAAAAACTCTTTTCAAGTTACCTCCTACAAGCGGTGGTGGCAGTACACCGAGTGGAGAAATTCATCTCCTGCCTAAATACATTCGCCAAGATCCATCCGGGATGCGAACTCGCAGCCTGTTGGTCGAAGAACTGCAGTAACATATTTTTGCAAAATGGAATCTTTTTTTTCTGTCGCTTTAATCACCAAATGGCTTTCAAATCTAAAAGTCACCCACTGGAAGTTTGATTGGGGATAAGATGACGGGAAGCCATCGAAGCTACGCATGCGCCGTGGCCTTTCTCACATTTGAAACGCTTCCTGAAATGGCGAGTGAGGGGGTTGTCGTAATCCGCGATGCGTTGTGTACGGTTGACAAGGGCTTCCTGCAATGAGTGCAATGCGACGTCATCCCCTGTTTTTGTTATTTATTTTTAAGAAATTTTTCCCCTGAGGATCCGACTAATTCGGCTTTTTTACAGAAAGAGATGCCTCCTGCGTTTAATCGTCTTAATTCTGCTCAAGGGATTAGGGAACGTCTCACGCCAGTGACGAATCCACCGAACAAAGAAGCGCTCGTTGGTTGAGCGATTGCTGTGCCCAAATGAAATCCGCACGCACGCACACACACTTGAGAATTTTGTAGTCCGTCTGCAAAACGAACAACACGAAATGCTGTTCGAGTAGGATTTAAACGTGAAATCAGAGAAGAAGGAACAAATTTGCATCAGCAAAATATCCCACTTAGAAACGACCCCACATTTGCGGATCCCCTCGTAAAAGCGCTGCAAATGAGAAGTTGTGCACCAACCTCGTATTTGGCGAAATGCGCTTTTTTATTTTTAACTCGTTTTATTAGAAAACAATCCAGAAATTACGTAATGTTTGCGGAAGAAGGCGGAAGGTGGTGGGGGGGGTTACCTTTGGCTGTGTTAAAAGAGAAAAGGGAGACAGAGCTGAAGAATTCAGTGAAAGCATTCTGAGGAATGTTAAACCCCTCAGAATTGCACTCCCAAGAGACTTCACAACTCCGTAAATCTTTTCCCCACTTGCGAAAACGAAATCAAAAACGTTACAGCTTAGCCTAAAAACAAACAAAACTTCAGGATACGATGGGATTAACACAAGCATTGGGAAAGAATGCCAAATGTACATTATGGAACCCCTGATGTACATTTTTAACTTATCGCTGATGACAGGCACGCTTCCATCAGTTATAAGAAAGCCGTAGTTGCACCTATTTACAAAAAGGGAAACAAAAATAACTTGAAATTTACAGACCGATCTCCCTTCTACCATTTTTTCGAAACTATAAAAAGGGAAATTGGTAAAAATTAGACTCGTGAAATTTTTGGACAAAAACAACTTCTTTCCAAAGACTCGATTTGGGTTCAGGCACAGAACGTGCTTTACCGAACCTCACACACACGGTTTGTACCTCCCTTGACGAACATAAGCTAACATTAGCAGTATTTTTATTGAGTTATCATCACTCATCATCACATTACATCATCATCTGCATATCATTACGTCTCATTCATTTAAATTTTCTTTCGAAATCATCAAATTGTAAATCGGTGACATCCTCTGTATAACCCAAGAGCACGAGCTCATCCGGGTTGCAACAATTGCAGGGCCGTAAATAATACACAAAACATTGACGATGTATGCGGAGAATAATTCAATATATTCCACATGTGTGCACGTGGAATAAGAGCAAAGCAGTTCGGTAATTACTCGAATATTTCGTGTTGGTTAATTTCTCTTTTGGTATCAATCAATCGGTTAATCACTTTTTATTCTAATAAACAAGTTTTCAATCTTATCTTCTTATAAAAAACCTAATCAACGTTTTGTAGCCAAATGGATGGAGTGTTGGTGTGTGAGTTCTTTTCGTGAAAAAATACTTTAAGCCCGCCTTTCTGCAGAAGTTTCTTTTCTAATACGTCTTCAGGAAAAGTAACGTCTTGTAATATGAAGTTATCTAAGTGGAAGGAGATTTCAATCGGGTAGATTTAGCATTCGCCGTGGTGTCTCTGTATCGAATGTGGGTTGAAATTAGCTTTGATTTATTTTGAAAAGCGATTAAAGGTGTGGTGTGATGTGTTCCTCCCAGCTTCCTCTACCGTACTGCATAACAGTTTGTATCCACGCGAAATATAAACGTCTTTAATAGTGTAACAGTTAAGAATCTCTTTAAGAAGACCCGAGAAAGCATCAATCTTGCTTTGTTGCAGACGTCTGAAATATGTGGTTTCCAGCTCAAGTTGCTGTCTATTTTCAATCCTTCGGTTGGTTGCAGTATTCACGTTTCAATCTCCACACCATTACTATTTGGATTAGTTTTACAATTCCAGTTATGTAGGAATATGTGGATAGAAAAACTGGTTTTACTGTGAGTTGTATTTTTGAGTTTAGAAGTTACAAATTTTTTTTCCAGCATCGAGAGCGAGTTTGCGCACATGAAACAGTCATCAGCGAGAGATTGAAGACTTTTTTTTTTTTTTTAAAGTAAACATTTTCTTAAAGCAGAATCTTTTTCTTCTGAAGAAAAGGATGAAAATAAAGTGCGGCAGCGATCTTTATGGTCCTCCTCGTTCTGTGAAGATTCGCGAATCGAACCACACCCTACGTTCCAAACACGCAAAAAGAAGAAACTTGCACTGGGCAGCGGCGGACCGCGCATGAGAGTGCCCCGAAATAATTTCCGCTGTTCAGAAAGTCACGGCCTTCGCTTAGAGCGCTGCAGTGTCCACCTAACGCCGCGCCATGCCCTTACGGCACTCTCAACCCGAACACGAACGGAAAATAAACAAAGGAAAACCAAAGGGCTCGATTTTAGCATTCGTTGCAGCAGTGCGGAGTACGGACGTCCTTGAATCGTCAGCTCCTCCTTCCCCCCGGCAAATGAGCGATGCCACTTGGAACTCTCCCGGTTTCGTTTTGTGTGCGGGGAACAAAGCCGCCTGGGGATTCTCGGCATTCCTTCGACGGCTGACGTCACTAATTCGAGAAACAGTTCACGTGCTCTGTCGACACTCCCCGATGTACGAAAAGGTGACATTAAACCGACTTAGAAAGAAATTCGTCACACGCAGCAATGAAGCACGGACGACACAGGACGGGGAGGCTTCCGCAGTGGGATTTGAGATTCTTCATCCCCTTAATTGCGGTGCGAGGGGGAAGAAGTGCTGACGCACGCTTGAAAGAGATGTTCCTCGCGTGGGTGGCGGGTTATAAAATCACACTGACCAGAGGAGAGAGAGAGGGGAAAAGACGCTCGAAACGAGGGTCCTTCGACGGAAACGAACAGAAAAAAAGAACTCTTCCGAGATGAGATCGAAGGGTCAGAACGAACCAAAACAGCGAATCGCAATGTCGTTGACTTCCTCGGAAATGATTGAGGGTTCGACCGAAACAGCACATGAGAAAGAAAGAGCCCTTGACGGTGACGGTCAAGGGCAGTCCCGTGCTCTTTCGAACATCATCAGAGAGGTCGCAGCCGAAGAAAGCGCTCGCAAAACTTGCTTTCGTTGAAGTTCACACGCCAGAACGATGCGATGCGGAAGGTCAAGAGGCGAATCAATACCGCTTCCGTTTTTAGAGCCCGAGGATTTATTTTGTTCGAAGCTTAGCTTCCGATTCGGAATCCTCATCTCGGAGATTATTTCTACTTTTAAAAGGTCATTTTGGCCATCGACAGTTGGTGCAGCTTCTGCCGCTGGCCACCCCGGTGAGATTATTCGAGTCCAAGCGGTGCAGTTCCCATTCATCACGCTGCGCTACATAAGAATGGACAGAGCCACCCACGTATTTGTGTCCGCGTGTTAACAGATGGCGCGGGATGCTCCAGCACCTAAAAAAAACAGAATTCGTTTAAAACGACCTTCACGCAAATGCCGTTTTACGAATGAAAGTTTTTCGCCACAAAAAGATTTTTACGGAATGAAAAGCTCGCTTTTCATTCGAGGAAAACGAAAGAAACTTTTTGAATCGGAAAGCACGAAGATGAGTCGTGGATGTCCGAGGGATCGCTTGGAACGCGTTTGTTGCTGGTGGAAGGATGTGACGGTTCAGGGGACACCAGGGGAGGCACAAGAACTAAGACAGCTCCTTCCCACCCCCGTCTCGAGAGGAACCCGCTTCATTTCGAAATGAAATTATTTTTGGAAGCGGTTACAATTTCCGTCTGTGAAAATACCGCGAACAGAATCTCTTTCTCCCCCCCCCCCCAGCAAATATGAATTTCTCTACGAGGGATACGAAGACGGCATCAAAGAGACGGTCTTACCGTTCAATGAACTTAGCACCGGAAATTTTGATTCCTTTCGTCGATCCGCAATTAAGGGGCTGATCTCACACGGATCTGTCCGAGTCAGCGCGTTTTAGACAGTCGCGACGCTCTCTTTAACAAAAGGCCCGTTCCGAGTGTCTATCTTAGCTCTCTTTATACTTCCAAAAAAATTTAAGGACTATTAAAGGTTGATCGAATATTTTCAGTCATTCGCATCAGGCGCCCTTCCTCCCCACCCCTTAAGTAAAACAGAAACGAAAGTGGTTCCGTACCTGCACTTGGCGAGGGACCCGAGGCAGCGCCAGCCGTCCAACTTGCACCACTGGAAGCGCCACATGTCTTGCCCGCAGCACGGCTGGCAGGGAAACTGAATGAGCGCGCTCCGTGGTCTCGCTCGCATCGCACGCGCTAAGTGAGGTCACGTGAATACCGGAGCCATTCTCGGCTTGGCGAAGGTGACGATGGGAACGTCACTCACGCGAGCCGAAAGGACAAGGTTCAGTTCTTATAGCGGAGTTCGTCGAGTGCTTCTTCGACAACTTACTCTCGGAAAGGGGGATCGTCTTAAACGACGCCTTTGAGTCCTCCCTCCGCCGAATTCTTAAGTGGCCTCGTACTAGTTCGGATCGGAAAGCGGCGATTGAAGGTCTACCGAGAACCTTTCGTGGAAAGGTTCTCGGTAAACTCGTGGTGCATTCGTACCGAGGGTGGGCTGAGGGGTTTTCCTCCTTTTTATCAATTTCATATTTTTTTATTTATTTTTCCGTAGTCCTTCTCCACAGACCAAACGTGGAACTTTTTCAGCCACTTCAGGCCTTCCATAAGCGGGGCGGGGAATCTCTCATCGGACAATGACGTTCATCTGCTACCTGAAGACAATTAGGTCGGAGATGGACCCGCCACCTGTTGGTTGGAGAGAGCCAACGAGGCATTTCTTTTGTCTTCTTTGCAAACGCACGCGGTGATTCCTCGGAGGTTTCAGCGAGTGCATTCCCGTTGGCAGAAGCGATTCGAGTCACGTGAAAGTGCACGTGCTTGGAAACGGTTTTAAGATGGGCGTGTTTTCGATCGTTTTCCCACGCCTCACTTTTGCACGTGCTCTTCAAGCCATTCCAGCAGCTTTCGCCGCGCTTGTTTCTGGTCGAAGTGCTTCCCGGTAAGAATTCGAACTTCTTACCAGGAAGAGATAAGAAATCTCACTCGCAGCGTCTTTCCTCGTAGACTCGAAATTTACATTCCGAAAGAGTTTTCCACTGGAGTGATTCGTTCCTTCGGAAAACCGACGACTCGGCTCGGCACAGCACCAACGCAGTGCTGAGGATGGCCTCAGAGAATCCGCTGCGCACTCAGGATGTCTGAGGAAAGGGCTGCCATCGTGGAAAATGAATTAAGGGGGGGGGGGAAGCTGTTTTGGACGCACATCTCCTGAAGGGTGCAACGGTGTAAGAGAAAATGCTTCACGATTTAAGATGGAATCCATCGTGGCGATTTAAAAGTAATTTTGCGTTAACGCTGGCGGTGCACGGAGGAGCATTTTCTAATCATCGCTGCTGCTTTCGGGACAGCAGGATAACGACCGAACGCAAAAATGAGGCCCAAAAAATAAATAAATAAATAAATAAAATAAATAAAAAAAATCCAATACGCGAGAACATCGAGCAGAGACAGTTGATCAGCATCGACACATTTCTGCCTCCGCTGCATGTTAAAAAGTGGCCTCGTGAAAAGCTTCGAAACATTTTGCACGCACAAAAACAGCTGCATTGGGCGTGCTTGATTGAAACATTCCAAAAATATTAAAATCCAAAAGCTAAAGAAGATGCGTTTAATTCTTCAAATTAAGAAAGTATCAAAACGTGAACGACTCAAAAACGTTCTTCACGAGTAGCATAAGATGTCCTCGCTGAACACTGACGTCGCTCTCGAGCGGACTTCTTTTCTAAAAATCTTTGCCTCTGAGCGAGAAGAACGGAAAAGATTCCACACAAAATGGAAGAACATCAGCGCACGAGAATGTTGGCTTATCCAAAGAGATACAAAAAGTGTGTTTTTACATTTCTCACTCATCCTGATTTGTACTCGTTTATCATCGCATTTTAAAAAAATTCGTAAAATATTTGAATTTTCGCTGTTTTTAACACGAAATTAAACTTTAGAAACGTATTTTTATATTTTCGCGATCATCAGCAGTTTCACGTGACCCATTATCAGAGGAAAAGAGAAGAAGGAGAAAAAACTCTTTCGTTAACAGTTTTCCCCCGTGGAGGTGCAACTGCGTTGATTGGGGTCACGAGAACAGAGGGCAGAGACGATCACTGCCGGAAAAGAAGTAGCGGCCACGTAACTTTTTTTGATTTCTCCCCATTGTCACGCGATCAAAAGCACTCCAAGAAGCTTCCGCCGTTTACGGACGAGCTCTGATAAGAAGCGATGAGGAAACCGAGAGGTGAGTCATCGCCACGCGCACGCAGAAACAGACTCGAGCGATTTGGCTCGAGAAGGAGTTTTACTCGGAGAAAGAGTCGTCTGGCCATTAAGTACCGGAGGAGCTCGTGTGATCAGATTGACGGGCTTCTGTGCTGCGTGCATCTTATAGGTTGGTTTGTCCGCTGTTGCACAGACGAACTGCATCTTAAAAACATGCGTTGATTTTGAACTCGTTCACCGGAAGGCGTTTGTATAAACATTCGTACTTTTCAAACTTTACCATTCTGAGGACGACGAAGGCGTTCCTTCCTTGCATAAATCATCGACGCGCCCTCCCGACGAAAGGTTGTCGGAGCCAATCACCACGGACGAGTTAAGGGTTAGAAATCCAAATATTTAAGACACCCCAAGCCGGCAATAAGCAGGGCGGAGGTCTCGTACCAGGAAATGAAATTCATCCGCCACCTGAAGATAATCCCAACATCCGAGTCTGGATTCGAATCCGCAGCCTGTTGGGCGTAGATCGGATCAGTAACCCACTCGGCAGACCACATAAAGGCGACTCCGTTATGAAATTGATAATCACAACAGCAATAGTTTTACGTGTGTGTGTGTGTGTGTGTGTGTGTGTGTGTGATGGAGCACGTGACAAACAGTCGGTGGTTGTGTTGCAAGTGGAGCAGCCGAACAAAAAAAAAAAAAAAAAAAAAAGAAAGCCCGACCATTAAGAAATATTTCGCTGAATAGCTCATTATTCAAATGCAGGAAGATTTTGTGAACGTATTTCTGTTATCGTTCTATAACGCAAAGACGGGAAATAATATCCCAGCGCCATCTAGTGAAGCAGGAAATTATCTTTCGTTTTCTCTTCTTTCTACTCATACATTATCATGAGTGTTATAAAAACATTACAAAAACGAAAGTCGGTAAAAAATGACATTCAGTGCCATCTATCGGTGGTGGTGAACTATCGCGAGCATATCCATTTGTATGAATAGCAAACGACTTCAATCATAATTACGACTTATGTAAATGCAAAGTTAACCACAAAAAAGAAAGAAAAAAAATCTCTTGAGGGATAGTCAAGAGTTTTTGTTATTGTTATCTTCTTTTCTTTGGCACGTTTTATTTCCTTTTCTTATTCCCCCCCCCCCCAACAATTACGAAAATGCATTTTTGCTGTAGGATTTCTTAAACATATCGTATCACGTTAGCCTTATGTTCCCTATGTGAAGGGAAGTCGGTAATCACTCTCCATCCTTCTAGCTTTCACTGATAGTGAGTGCAAACTATCAATGAACCACAGCGTTTGGGGAAGAGAGAGAGAGAGAGAGTATGACAGACAATTGTCGCCATCTCCTGGTCCTAAACCCTAACCTTTGTATTATTGTCTGCAATAAACCTAGTTTAGATGCAAGATTCACAACCCGAGTTTCATGAAGGGAAAAAAAAAGAAAAACAAAAGAAATTCGACCACCACGGAATGTCCGAAGAAAGGTCCAGAAAAAGTTCGTTTAGGTGGTGACAGGAATCGAACCTGTATAGTGAATATTTCCCCACGGCTGTACAAAAGTATTTGCAGGATTTCTTTCCATTAAAAAATATTTTACGGTATCAACGGGAAAAATTCTTTCATTCTTAAGCGTTTCTTATAGACAGCCTTATTTTTATTTTGAGCCTCCGCAGCTGCCTCGGGTCGTTATGATGATGCCATTTGGTCGAAAAGATATTGGTTCAGACCTTGTCTTAGACGCAAGGAATATTTTGGTTTAACAGGGCTAGTTAAGGTAATGGAAAGCAATGATTCTTACGGGTCATTGGTCTTAAAAGGTCCGGAGGAGACCGATGAAGAAGGAGAAGGACTTCATTAGTGTCCACGTGCATGCATTTGGTTTCTTAATGTTTCTTCAAGACATTTTTGTGGTTCCAAGCAGCTGACGTTGTCCACATCCCGCTGATCCAAAGAGTGAAGTCACGTTCAAATCCCGAATTCGCAAAAGGCACGTTCGGAATCTGATTGAAACCACTGCCCCTCCCTTTTAGATTGGGGGTGTGCAGTTATTTTCGAGCACCGAACTTTCGATGGTTCCAAGGAGGAGATTTCGCCGGTTGAAAATGCGCGATTCGCTGTTTTCGCCACGAAATGCTTTGCAACAATTCAGGGCAGACGAAGACCGCGGTGCACGGAATATGCTGCAGACAGTTTGAAGCTGAGTGTGGGTGGGGATTTGAACGACGTGAAACCTCCAAAACTACGAGAATCATTCGCTAGTCCGCACCGGGATTTTCCTAATGAAGCCGTAAACCTGCTCGTCGTCAAACTCGTGGTGGGTCGCAATGTTTCGAAAGCGAGAAGCCGAAAATGTGTTTTGGCGCGATCGATAAAACGCCGTAAAATAGCCAAAACTCCTTTCGCATTTTCTGTTTCGGACTTCGTCAAAGCACAAACGGGTGTGTCTCATGCGATTGCTGAGCCAGCGTCAATGAGACACATCGCGAATGATTTCAGCGATCCTTCCGCCATTTTTCGCGAAGGGCGTTTCCTGGCAACGACTGAGCTTTGCTTATCTCTCTAAACACGCAAGCTGCACCTGTCCTCCCCCCCCCCCCCCCGCTTCGGAGACACGCAAACGTCGTTTGAAGCGTTTCGAGGATTTGGTCCTCGTTTTGCCTTCTGGAGAAAAATGAAAATACGAGGGAGGAAATGGAGCTCGCGCTTGGAACCCCGTCAAGAGGAAGACGAGGAATTCTCGAAGGTCGGGCGTAAGGAGGGCTAAAAATACACCCGAGTGACGCGAAAGAAAATCTCCATTCGCGGTCGGACTGAAGGCAACAAAGAAAGGAATGAGTTCGTGTTCGGGATGACGTCAGCCGCAGGCATGGAAACACAGCGGGGGGGGGGAACGAAGCGAAGCAACCACACGCTGAGTAAGAGGAGACTTGATGATCGCCCCGATATCCCTCCGACTTCGTGAAACGCAGGGGATATGTGGTGGATATTAAGGGAGTGTCGCTTTAGTTGATTCCGCATCCCCCTTTGTTTCTCGCTTTGTCTGACCTTCTTCCTCACACACGTCGTGTGAATGAGCCACATGGTGCTGCCACCTAGCGGTCTCAATCCAATATCCTCCAAAAATCCTTTTCAGGTTTATTTCGCCCAAAGGCAGCCATCGACAAACCACCCGAAAAAGAATTCTTACAAGGTGCGTCGACATTTTCCGGAGGTTTTATTTTGAGATTGAGGACACCGCTAGACAGAGAGGCAGTCGTGGATGGGTCCGGAACAATGCAGTTGGTCTCAGACGTTTCCACGAGAACGATCGAGCCTCCTTGCCCAACTGAGCACGCGACCAAGTGGCTTGTGGCCGTGCTTGCCGTCCTCGTTTCTTTTCGCAGATGCATCGCGTACGCACTCCTGCTCTTTGCCCTCCCCACCCACTCGAAACCAACTTTAAAGAGAGAGGGGAACGGGTTTGCGATCACGTTGCATCGCCGCAGATTTCTTCGCGGATGCCCCCTCTGGCACGCATCCGCGATTGGTCGTCGAATATCCGAGCGAAACAAAACCCCGAAGTAATTTGAAGCTCCGAGGGCCCCCTCCCTCCATTCGATCGCCATTCAGTTCGCTTCGTTTCCAAGTGGTGAAGTCATCGGCTTGGCACGCAGGCGACTAACTGATGTCATACTTGTTGGCGCCAGGAAAAACCAATTCAGGGGTTCTCGAGGAGGGGGGAAGAACGAGAAACGACACAAACCGACATTTTCGGGAGGAATAAAGGGGAGGGAGGAGGATTAATGTATGGGTACAAAGGCAATGGAGAACGTGCGGAGTGTGGGGCATCTGGCGATAAGCGGGGGGGGGGGGAGAAGAATCCTCCGTTGAAAGAACTTTGTACGAAGGGATGGATGGTCACTGGGCGCACGGAATTTTATGTTGGGAGAAAGGAGTGTGGAACTCACCCCATTTCCGTCACTGTCGATGCTGACTTGTAGGACAGCAGAGGGCGAAGGAGATTCTAAACACAAAGAAACGCCGACTTGCTGATTATCCCCGGTGGTGTGTGCGGCGAGAGAGAGGTGAGAAAACGACTGCATATAGACATAATAGACGCCTTTAAAAACAATACATGTTCGTACTTGGAGGTCAAAGGTCGCTAGATTGCCATCCTGCAATGAAATGCATTTAAAAACTTAAATTCAATGAATTCAATTTGCGCGAGCATTTTATTTTACGGAAAGTCATCTCCCCCCTGCACCTGCGGCTTACTATTTCAGTACGAATGTGGCTTGACTCACCTGCATGCGGCCTGAAGGAGGCCGAGTCCGACCGTTTCCCAAATCGCCATCTGAATGGTGTCGTTCCGTGCTCGCAAGGGTCTTCTTGATCGGCATGTCTCTCTGCTGAACCGCGGCCCTGCAGGTCAGCTCCTCGTCGCCATCGTCAAAGAACAACGACCGAATTCACCGACTGGCCATAGTCGTCCGTTGCTCGGAATGAACGTCGCTCATTGGTCGTCGGAGCAGCTGCCTCGCGGTCTGTGCGAAAACCGTTAATGACACCCGACACGCTGATGACGGGGAACGAGCAAGTCCACTCCACCAACACGCAGCTTCATCCGTGCCTTCCCGCAGCGCCGTCGGATCGATGGAACTGATCTGCGGGGAGAGGGAACACTTTCGGAGAAGGGGAGGTGGGAAGTCGGGAGAGCCGAAGAGCTGCTGAAGAAGGGTGGGCAGATGCGCGAGCTTACGAGACCGACGATGGGAAGGAAGGAAAGATGCCGAGGAGAAAGCGAGAGAAGCGGAGCTGGCGATCCCATTCGCGATTTCGATCCAACATCAGCTTCTTGTTGGTAAGAGTTCGAACAGTAACTCTGAACGTCCCCCCCCCCACGTTTCCACCCTCTCGTTGAGTCGGAGTTGAAATCTCTCCGGGTAGGTGCGCTTCAAACTTCGGGATTTTCTTCTTTTTTTTTTTTTTTGCCATTAGCAGAGCCCCGAACTTCCCTCTTAGGAGATGTCTTCCAATTCCGACATTACTCGTGAGGACGAAACTCGAAGTTCAGATAAGAAAGGCGTGCTTTGGGTATCGGCCTGTGTTTGAAGGAACCCGCAACTTACTGACCTCAAGAACAGCTTTAGAACTTTTTAGTTAGAGAAGACCGAGAGAGGGAAAGGAAAGGAGGTCCTCTCGAGAGACGCTTCTCGCGCACGACCCGTTCCTATTAAACCGTCAGCAGAAATTTCTGCGTCTGTTTTGGAACGTGCGTTGTGCAGTTTCCGGAAACCCTCGCTGAGCGGATGCTGACTTCTGTATGTCTTGAGCCGCGCTGCAGGACCTGCTGATAAAAAAGAACTGCTGGCGGCCATCGGGGTGGCTTCAAATTAAGAACTTCTGCGATTTGGACAGCGATTGATGCAGCAAGATCGGTTTCACCCCTCCCCACAGGACGGCCATTCAGCTCCACAATCGCGCTTCGACAGCTGTGCCAGAGTCACGTGATGTGATTTGTCGTTCGTTCGTCGCGCACGGCGAACGGATGACGCAATCAATATCGTGACTAACAAAGTCACCGACCTTTCGGCTTCGACAAAGCGCAGCGGTTACACACCGACTGATCTGTCGTAGTTCGGTCCACTGCTTCGCAGGGAGAGGGATCTGGAACGGAGCGCAACTGACGTAACGATCACAACCTCGACCGTTCACCTGAGTTTGCGAAATTTGTCGCACGAAGCTTTCATTTGAGCTGCGGGGGTTGCACCGCAATCCAACGCGAACGACTTCTTTTCTTGAGGTAAAGCGCATGAAATTATGTCGATGTACAGGAGGAGGGGCGCGTGGGGTCGACGTGCGGAAAAATAGATTGATCCCGGGAAAGGCTGAAAACAAGCGTTTTATTTTTTCAAACCGGCCGTAAATAAGCACGAGAGGTCCAAAGACCTCTGACCCGGCAGTACCGCATGTGGCCAAATGAAAGGAAGAGGAGGGGGGGGGGGGGTGAGAATGTGATTATAAAGACGTCCGAAAATACGCTACACGACTTCGGCCTATTCGGGATTGTCGTTAAAAAAGCCGAATTTTTAATAATCTTGGAATGGAAGTCTTCGGTGAAAGAAAAGTCTTCTGTCAGGTTCGTTCTCCGCCTGTTCGGGGGTTTGCTGTGAAGTCAGTTCGTCGTTTGAGACGCACACACAAATCGACGTGATGCTTATTTAGTGGAAGGTGGAGGGGGGAGAAGGCAGTGAAAAAAAAAAGCGAAGTGAGGTCGTAATTTCGTTACCGGATTGCTGTTCATGCAATTAGTAATACACGACCTCAAACAGAGTCCGTCGCCCAAATGCCTTGCAGTTTGTTTTTTTTTCGGTCCAAACTGAAATTTGAATCGAAGATTTAATTTCGGTCGCACGAAGATTTTTTGTGAAAAGTTCGTCGTTGGTCGCTCTAATTAAAAGCCGTCTTCATCGATTTTCGTGCGGTGCATCGCGAGCCTAATATTTCCGGTGTTGCAGGTGAACATCGCTGATCAGCCGAGAGAAAATTCAACCGAGTGCGAGCTGAGAATATTTCTTTAAGAAGCCTTTCGCTTAACGCCGACCTGCTGTGCGCAACCTTTTTCATCTTCGTCTCCAAAACAAGCGAGGAAATAAACCCACGAGCGACTTCCTTCTGTCTCTTCGGCTGCAAATAACAACAGAGGCTTCACTCCGCCTTATTTTGAGGTTTGCCCTAATTCTATCTTGGGAGTGAAGGTCGCGAACTTGCGGAAATATTCCCGTTATCGTATGAGGTTTTAAATTTCCCGTTTCGCCAGTCTGATTTCCCTATCGCCAATGGCGCTTTGGTTCCACACACACACACACACACACACACACACACACACACACACACACACACACACACACACACACACACACAAGAGAAGTGGTTGCAAAGCCCACAACACATCAGCGCCGCGGGTGGAGACAACAAGAAACAGAAACACGCCATTCTGGGAAATCCTTTCGATTTCGACGGTCTGATCCTGCAGTGACCTTTGATCAGACCTTTCGTTAAGAGATTCTCCGATTTTCGTTAATCCTACTTGAATTTCGTCAACTTCTTCCCGTCAACTTTTACGGCTTTCACAACGCGATTGAATCGTGAGTCGAACGCAACGCAAATTCTTCGCTAAGCAGGCCATCAAGAGCGCTTTTCTGCGTCGGATCTTCCGCGAATTGCCCGCAAGCCCCCTTCGTTCCGCAAGCCCCCTTCCCATTGCCAAGTGATCCTCTTCGATCCGCCTCGAAATTTTCCTTCTGGGGATTTCCGCCAAGCGTTTTGAATCGATGCTCGTTTTTCCTTTTTTTTTTTTTTTTTTTTTTTAGCAGTTTCACTTCCGCTAGGTGGAGCTGATTTTCAAACATTCTCTCGAAAAGAGGCGAAAGCATTTTTGGGAAGATTTCGTGAAATTTAAAGTTCGACCGTTTTTTAAGTAGAAAAGTCTCCGCGTGGAATTTAAATTCGGTTTCATCTTGGACAAATTCGAGTCTTTCACACAGTCACTCGTGAGAATTTTTTTTTTTTTTTAAATTAATCGGTTGATGCTGTCCAAGCATTTTGCGATTTTATTTCGTTTAATCCCCTGAAATTTCCGTGTGGGATTTTTCCCTTCTTCATTTTCTTCACTTTTTTTTTGATGCCTTCAGTCCTAATTCTGGCTTTCATTAATTTCGATTCCTGTTTCTGAAGGAAAATGAATCGCAATGGAAACAACTCGAAGGACATCTCCAAAGTGCTTTTATTTTCGCCTTCGGATGCGGCAGTGTCTCGAGATTGCACTATTCATTCCGGACGCTGCAGCGCATGCGTCGCTGTAGCCAACTAACAAGTTTCCGAAAGACTTTTCTTTCGGAGTATTTCATTCTGTTCTGCAATTGAAATCCACATTTCACACAATACAGAGATATATGATGTCGTGATGCACACACACACACACACACAAAAGCCATTTTGAAAGTTCGTGAATCGAAACATTTTCTGGAAAATATATCCGTAAATTACGTGGACAGTGCCGGAGAACTGCGATCAATAATGAACTCTGCGATCCTTAACAAAAAATTCACGAGAAGAAGACAGAAGAACAATCTGTAGAGATAATGATGATGATACTCGCACCATTTTCTGGTAATTTCGAAAAAGGAAAACAAATGAGATGGAAACCATCTGGCGAAAAGGAGCGCGAGGAGAGCAGAAGGAAAAGTTCCTTTTCCAAGGAAACAGTATTGGAAATCGAAGCCGATTGACGGAGGACATCATCTGAGGACTCAGCATGCTAATGAAGAAGTGAGGAACAAATCAGCAAAACAAGCAGCAAAAGTTCTCGGGAAAAAAAAATCGGCAGGATCAGATGGAATCGGTAAATGCTAATGAATTAGCAGACATGGAAACTAATCGAGGAGTTCAACGGGGATGCGCCTTTCTGCTTAATATAATGACGGAGAAACCCACAATAACTTCCGGAACGGGCATCGATCAGCAGAACACTTCTTAGCAGATGATCAAGCAGCCATACAAAAATTCGAAGACCTGCTTGCCATTCGCGACAACAACAGCGAAGCAACTTACGGATTTTATTGAATAAAATTAAAACTGCGGCATGTGAGGGTAAATATCCCGCAAGAACCAAAAGGAGTAGGTGAAAGCCCAACTGTAGAACAAGCGACGATTTTCAATAATCAGATGTAACGAAAGCAAAACAAGATCAAAACAAAAAACTTCATAATTTTATATGGCAACACCAACATTAATACTATTATGAACAACTCCAAGAAGTCCCTGGACTAATCGAGGGAGACCCTAAATATCATGTGAAGAACGATTCAGCATTTGCACAGCATTTATCACACTTTGCTTACAACTCAGTCCCAGTCATGGCACCCTCAACTGACTCAGGCTGCTCATTCCCCACGTTCACCACTCTCCAAGCAAGAAGACTAGTTCTAACACCTTGGATCCTTTCCACCTTTTCGTCATTGCGAAGAAACCCTGGCATCCAGAGTTTCTGCAAGCAGTAATCAAGATGGGGTCTTATCGAGGCTTGAAAAAGAGGAACAATAACCTGTTTGTCTCTGCTCATCAAAGTATTCTTCAGTAACTAAGTGATCTGATGAGCTGATTTAGCCACTTTTGCAATGTGCTTCCCCCCCAAACTTCAACTCCCTACCACCAACACTCCCAAATCCCTGGCCTCATCAATCTCCTGGAGTACAGTTCCACCAATGTGGTATACTGCTGCTAATCTTTTCACCCCAAAATGCATAACCTTACATTTTGCCACATTAAATTGGCATCCATTCTCCTTAGCCCAGTCCTCCAAACTATCCAAATCACCTGAAAAATTTTGACATCTTCTGCATTCATTCACTATTGCTCTACCCAACTTTGCATCATCAGTAAACAAGTGAAACACTTCCTCTCAGATCCTTACCTATATCATTGATGAACAAATTGAAAAGCAGTGGTTCAAGAACAGAACCCTGTGGCACACCACAGTAACAGGCCTTCTTTTGGGATCTCCTCCTGAATACACTACTCTCTGATATCTCTCTATGAACCACTCTCCTATCCACCTCACTAACTCTGTATCCATCCCCATGGGCCGCAGTTTACTGATTACAATTCCAAGCGGTAAAATTTCAGCTTTTACGGTATTATAAAACGTGAGCAAGTTATTGAGGCATGACCTACCCATTACAAAACCATGCTTGCCCCCCCCATAAAGTATCCCATTTCTAACTATCCATTCCTGTATTTTCTCTGGAGGTATCAAATAATAATAATAATAATAATAACTAACCAATGCCAAAAATTGTTCCGCATACTCCTGGAATTCGTGTACATAAAGTGCAAAAGCCTCTTCGACTCATCGCTCCCCTGATGCTTTACACTAACTATCCCATTCTGGTTTGTTACCATTGGTACTAACTTAGGCATATTATGCACATTCTTACACCGAACTGCCCCATTAATGTCTGCATATCCACTCGACTGCCCCCCCCCATTAGTTTCCCTGATTCTGCACATCCACTTTCACTTCATTCAACAATACTTTTCCAGTCTCCGAACCAAATCCATTCAGATGCAAACCGTCCTTCTTGTACAAGTCCTTTCGCCCGTCAAACTCACTCCACATCACTCCTCCTGCCTCTAACCTACTCATCGACTCTTGCGCAATTACGGCCCTCCTTCTCAGCTCCACTTTGTCATACCCCGCAACAGGCTCACTAGCTTAATTCTCTCACTCTTTCCTTTTGCTACTCCCAGTAATTCTTTCCTGTCGTCCCTCATGCCACACTTTTCTCCTTTTGAATCATTCGTTCCATCCAGTACGGTCGTCTGCTTCACTTTATCGTCTTGGCTCTGACAGCCTCGCTTACATCATTAATTTTTGCACCCTCTTTTGATTGGATCGCCGCACAAGACTCGCTCCTTGATTTTTCCTTCTCTCTTAGTGAAGCCTCATCCTCTCATCTCGCACTTCTTTCTTCCCGACATCAGCTGATCCATTGACAGATGTTTCTGTATTTGTTGCATCTCCCGCTATGTCACTTCTCGTAACCGAGCTGTCTCCCTCACAGCAACTTTTCGTTCTTCCCATCTGTCATACTAGTGCTCTCTTGATCAACACTTTTACTCCTTCTCTCTCTCTCTCTCTCTCTCAATCGCGTCA
The DNA here is from genome assembly GCF_054136105.1 of Typopeltis vanoorti. Taxonomy (NCBI): domain Eukaryota; kingdom Metazoa; phylum Arthropoda; class Arachnida; order Uropygi; family Thelyphonidae; genus Typopeltis; species Typopeltis vanoorti. Next base: position 2,043,521 of record NC_143565.1, on the reverse strand, counting down.
CTTTTACCCTCTCTTTCAATCCCATGTGCTGTTACATCACACACATTTTCCGTCCACCGCTTCATTCTCGCGACCTGACCTGCACTTTTGACCCTGCTTTCATACCATTTTCGACACACTTTCCCACCACTACCCCCTTTGAAACCAAATCCCATTTACCATTGGTAATGCGTGCATCCACGAAGTCCCTTTCAGAAATTCTTTGACGCCTTGGACGCCATTGTCATCGGTGCCACGCGATACACTACGTAACTTGCGTGCAAAAGTCTCTATTGACTATGTTTGAAACACCACTTTTAACTTAAATCTAAGTAACCCCACAATGCAGTTTAATTCTAACACAATTTTAACTATTATTATTATTATTTAATTAAACAACTTTTAGCTTTCGGAGCTCTCTAAATACAGTCTTACCATCATGTGGTCATTATACGGTTCAGAATGTTGGAGAGAAAGAGAGAAGATGAAAATCGAATACAAACAGGCGAAATGAAATTTCTTAAAGCAGTTAAGGGATGCATAAGAATGGACACATACTAAAGAAAATTAGCCCTAAACGAAACAACGATATCTAATATTCGAACGTTCCTGTTCATTTTTTACAGATTGAGCACTTGAATAATTTTAAAACCAATTTAAGTCGTATTCTATCGCCTCCACTTTTCTTATTAAAATTTCATTGGGTCTTCGTGCACATTCAGAATCCTGTTGCAGTCATCAAGCGAAAAACAATTGTTGAGTGCAGTAAAGAATGTTTGAGGTGCTAAACTTTGGTCTAAACTCTTTTTTTTTTTTAAAAAAAAGAAAAAGAAAAAGAGGCCTTTTATCAATTTCTCTAATACGAGGTGTGGCTATTAAATAACGAGACTGGTTGCAAAAATGTGCTTCATTATTACAATTGTTCAACTTAATTGTTATCCCCCCCCAACACACTCCCCCCCCCTATCTATGCGCCGTTGCATACGAATTTTCCATGGTTGGAAGCACTGTTGCAAGTCATAAGATGTTATCTGCTCCAGTAGCGCTGCCGTTTTCTCCTTCACCTCATCCACTGACTGAAAATGGGTGCCCTTCAATGCGGATTTCAATTTAGAAAAAGGTAAAAGTCGCATGGAGTCCAGAAACGAAGAGACAATCGATGCACTGGAAAACTCCCACGTCACCGAGAATGAAAAAAGCAATGATGAGCAAGTCAAAACTGAAGGCAATGCTGATCGTTTTTATTTATTTATTTTAATATCAATGGCGTGGTAATGGTTGAATGAGTACCAGAGGGTCACACAGTTAGTTAATCAATATTATTACTTCGAAGTTCTGGCCAAGCTGAGAGAACGAGTGAGAAAGAAAAGACCCAATCTGTGAAAGAACGCTTGGTTCTCTATCAGAACAACGCTCCAGCCCACAGTGCACTCTGAAAAGCAGTATCTAGCTGATAAGAAGATCCGAGTGTTGGACCTTCAACTTTACTCGCCGGACATAGCTCCATGCGACTTTTGCCTTTTACCAAAGTTGAAATCCGCATTGAAGGGCACCCATTTTCAGTCAGTGGATGAGGTGAAGGAGAAAACGGCAGCGCTACTGGAGCAGATAACACCCGATGACTTGCAGCACTGCTTCCAACCATGGAAAATTCGTATGCAACGGCGCATAGATAGGGGGGGGAGTGTGTTGGGGGGGATAACAATTAAGTTGAACAATTGTAATAATGAAGCACATTTTTGCAACCAGTCTCGTATTTATTATCCACACCTCGTATTTCCGAAAAAAAGAAAACCGACCAGCGAGAGAGAGATCGCTGTATAAGTTTTTAATCGTTTTCATTTCTCTTTTAATAAAGTGATAGAATTAGGGAACCAACAAAAAGATTAAAAATGAATGCAATTAACGAATAAATGTAAATTAAAAATAAACGTAACCTTCTTAAAAACATCAGCGACAAACATGCAGGAAGAGTTCAGCATCGTCTACCTGACATTCTTCGACAACGTTGCCGTTAATGCCGTCATATCCTTCAGGTCGTAGCTGCGTTGAGGTTGGCCCGTGTAACACTTTTGATTTCGTTCTCACAAGCGGATTTCATTTTAATACATGAGATGTGTGTGTGTGTAGGGGGGGGGAGAGTGACTCCTCAACTCGCCGGGGAAAGAAGCAGTTTCCCCCTAATATGCCCATTTCTATTGAAACAGACAAATCCTGTTCGGACGATAATTCTTCGTTCTGTCCTTCGACCACAGTTTATTTCTTACACTCTTTCTTTTCCAAGTTTATTTTCACGAAGCACACCCTCGAACCAGATGGCTTCGTCGTGTGCTTGCGTTTTACTAGCGACGAAGTGCTCTTTGGGAGCACGAATTAAAACAAAACAAAACAAATAAAGTTTCTTGCGTCCTTGCCAGAACTTTCAAAAGGCAGGCTTTTTGCCAAGCACGCTCAAAGGGAAGAATTTCACTCGCGCCCGTCATTATTCCTGCTGACTAATCTGAGCTTCGATATCTCCTCTTAAGCGTCCTTGCCAAGAAAGATAAACCGCACGCACGCACGCACGCACCCATCGAACAATTTCTGTGAAGATCCAGCGATTCTGCTATAGAGAGAGAGAGAGAGAGAGAGAGAGATCGCCTCGTTAAAACGTCGTGATCAACTCGACGAGTGACAGCAAAAATAAAAAGATTAAACACATCTTCAGCGATTGATGACTTTTCTTGACAGAATCTAATTAAGCATTCGCTGATCTTCTGCGAATCGCATTAATGATCCGGAATTATTGTGCACTAACACGCCGTATCTAAATCGCCCAATTCCGTGCGGAAGAACGACAATCAGAAAACAAAACTCTGCTGCCGAGTCAGAAGGGAAACAAATAGGAAATTTCCGGACAGCAACCACACGGCTCTGTAAGCTGACGACATCACACACACACACACACACACACACACACACACACACACACACACACACACACACACACACACACACACACACACACACACACACACACACACACACACACACACACACACACACACACACACACACACATCTGGTCATCTGAGATTCCCAATAGCGCCGTCGAGAGGGTAGCGTGACATTTACCTTTCACTAGAAGGATTTCCCCGATTTTAATCCCGTCCAGGAAGCAAGGGATCTTTATAAGGGCTCGTCTCAATCGAAAGGAGTTATCCGATTGCACAGGGAAGCGGCAGAGTTATTATCCGGCTGAATGAGAATTTGGAAAATTGTTTTCTCCAGGAGAAGAAGCGCCTCAAAAGAGAGAAATAAACGCAGAAGTCGCTTCCGAAAACGACTTTTCTAAATCGATGGTCTCATGCCTGAGCTGCGCCGGTTGTAATTGTCGTAAAATCGGACGGAATTGGCATAACAACAGGCCGAAAAGAACGAAAGAAAGTCCTTCGTGTAAAAGAATCGATTTCACAGTCCCGATCTTTATTTCATTTATTTTTATCGTTAACCAAAAAAAAAAAAAAAAAAAAAAAAAAAACCTACATGTTGTCTTGTGTTTACCAGTTTTTCTCCACGTCGAAGACTCGGTGATACACAAGTGACGCTGAGTTTGAAGTGCGTGGTATCAGCAGCCGGCATTCAAGTACGTTTGTCCTTCGCAATCCACCAAAGTGAAGCAAGGAGTCTGACATCCACGGTGTCATCTCATATCAGGGTTTGTCCTCGTTTTTAAAAGGCTTAAGAAATCCTTGCGGAAAAAAGAAAAAAAAGCGCGTTTTAATCTTCGCAAGAATCTTCTTCTCTCTCTTTTCAGCCATGAACCCAAAAGCTGGCAAAACGTCTCTTCTACTGCTCGTGCACATCACGTTAACGCAAAATAAAGCCAACACATCGGTGCCAGCTGAAGGAAAGAAAAGGTCACACTGGCCTTGATTCAAAAGCGGAGATGTCCTCAAAGTCCGGAGAGGAAAACACTCAAGGGTCGTCTCCGAAATATTCACCAAGAAATCTCTTCGGCAGGAGAAACACTTCGAGAATTAATTTTGTTTTCCATGATCAGCGAAATTTTGGAGTCGTTTTCTCCAAAATGTTATGAATGAGAGATTTGCGCGTTGAAGTTTGAGTGGTTTCTCTTTACTTTTAGCATCTGAATTTTTCCCGCATCAAAGGTCGGTCGATTGGTAGAGCCTCTGCTTCTAATGGCTGATGCAAAAAGTTAAGCCAGTTTGAGAGCGGTTAGTAGTTGGAAGGGATCAATCGTTCGATGCTGTTGGCACACACTCTCCCTCGATGAGTCTTTGGCCTTCCTGAAGGTGTCACATAATAATCTCTTATGTGATGTCACATCTAATTCTCTTTCTCTCCTTTCGATTCAGATTCTCTTCGTTAACTCGTCCATCACAATTGCTTGCTTGCGTCCATCGAGTTTTTTTTTTTTTTTTTAATGTAAATTCCGCCCACCCAAGTGTGTAAGCCTATCGCATATTACTGTTATGGGAGGGGTGGGGTGGGGAGGGGCTAGAGTTAGAGAATTCAGAACCCCTGTTCGAGAGAGACAAAACACACAACTTTTTCAAACTACTTCAGGCCTCCGATGAGGAGCGTGGTGGTCTCACACGTGGTGGTGTTGAAATTCTTTCACCAGCTGAACACATCCACGGAGATCTACGACCACACCCCTCTGTTGGTTGGAAAGAGCGTGCGCTGTTCACCAAATTCGGCAAATATATTTCACATTGCATACAGGCAAATCGACCGAGGAACATACGTATTTTAGACAAAATCTTGTTGGTCGTGGACGATGGATGGCGTTATGTATTGATGGCTGCGGTGGTGCTGTTGCGTGCAGTTCGATGATTACTTAGTGGAGACGGTGAGCTGGTGCAGTGGAGTTGAGTGCCTTCCCTCGACGAGTCCTTGGACGTGCCACGTAAGAAAAATAATAAGGAATGTCACGCGCAATGCCCTAAGCCTGAAAAGCACACTAATGGCAGAACTCCTAGCCTTTCATTCCAATCCTTCATTTAAAGTGACTCTTTCATGTTAATCGCACCCAATTCCATCCAAACGGCCCTCCTTTTCCCGTGTCTTCACGTTGTCAATCATCATACTGTCATTTGAAACCCATTTAAATGCAAACCCTCACGCAGATATTTAAATTCCCCCCTTTTTCCCCCCAACAAAATCATTCCAAGCGTTCAGCACGATATGCTTATGTATCGACAGTGCTTACAGAACATATGTGGAGAGACGTTACAGTACGGAATATGTCCATCCTAAACTGCGATGCAGCTTTCACGACGTCGTACCATGCTTAGCACCAAGTAATTCAGGGCTTCTTGAGGCAAACTGGAACACCTCTCCTTCACAACAAGGATAAGGCCTTGTTTGTTTTCTGGAGGAGAATTTCGAGTTGCAATGGTCTCCCTATTGCGTACCAATATCTTCGATCTCCAGAGGTGTCTCCACTGCTCGTGTACGATGTGTGGCACTGCCATCCATGAAAATGAATTCTTCGCTTGCAGCACCACGGAACAATCGAACGTGACGTTGAAGAACTTCGTTGCAATATCGTTCACCAGTCATAGTCTCCCCCCCCTTTCCAGCACTTGTTGCTCGGTGCGTGTATTAAGCATAATGCCTACACACACCATGACCCTAGCACCTCCGTATCTATCCCTTTCAAGAACATTCTCGCGATGGTAAGGAGTACTACTTTCACGCCAGATCAAGTGTCGTCTAGAATCGGAGGAAAGACTAAAACGATTCTCAACTGTAAAGAGTACACCAGCCCATTGGTGTCTTGTCCAATTTTTATGGATACACCAACCTAAAATTTATGAGCTGTGGATAAAGGGACGCGGACTACAGGCATTCGTCCGTATAGGCTTACTTGACTTGCCAGTTTGTTGAGATATCCACGTGCCAGTGCTTGAATGGAGCCGACTTGCAAACTGACCTGCCGTGGTGCGTCGATTACGTTTTGCTGTTATAACCAAACATGTCTTCATGCTCCATGATAGAGCGAGGGCGACCGCTTAGCCCACATCTGGAACACATCCCATTGATTTGAAACGATGCCCAGAGCATGGATACAACGCTAAGTAAGATTCCAAACTCTCTGGCAATATCATGGATTCTCCGGCCTCCTTTAAGCTTTCCAACGATTCTTCATCGCGTGAAATCATCTGGTGATGTCTTTGAGACGTTATAACACATCGAAGTTTGCAACTTTTTTCCTTCATGAAAAGAGCTTCTTTTAAACACAATTCACTTAGCGCACCATCGCCTTTTATCCTTTTGAGCGCTACCGCGTGACCCATTTGCACGCGATTCGAAAATTTGGATGTGAACCAGCTTTCTACTGGAAACCGTCAGTTATAGAAATTGCCACAATCTGATTCGTCTGAATTTGCGGTTGTGTTCTTCCAAAATAGTGATCGTCCTTACGTTTTGGACACCAATGTACATCTTTTTGTGTTTAAATTGCGCGTGCTTCCTGGACAATTCGTCTATTTTCGCGATGAGAAACCGAGTTTCCGCGAGGAAAAGCCCTTCCGTCTCGGAATGACGAAGCTGTTGAAAAGCTCTGACGAAGGTTCTCCTCGTCCTAGACGAGAAGAACCCAGGGGTTTCTAGCCACAGGGCTTCGTCCACGCAAACCGAGCTACAGAGGCTCACTTTAGCAATCCCAGTCGCATCTTATTCGCAATTCCTTCACGACATTGGTTGGATGCTGCTAATCTTACTAATCCCACTATTTCTCTGCTTTTTTCTTTTTCTCATCCCGAGTATCCCCTTTCACCGTTTTCTTTCGCTGCTAATGCAGTTTCTCCTTCGCTCGCCTGAGTGCGTGGATGGATTTTTCCCTTTGACCATAAAGACAAGCGTTCGTATGTGGTGCAGGACGGGAGAAACTTTTATGAGGACTTTGCAATTAAAGCTAATTTAGTTCACCCTTGAAAACAAGCGTTGAACGCGCATTTCCAACCACCTCTTCTCTACCCTTTTATAGATCTGCACCCTCCCCATCCCTGGTGCTCTTAACACACTTCTGTAAACCACATCGCTAATCGCAGAACGTTCGCACCAGCCGATGGTCTCATCTTCCTCACTCGTCGTGTATTCTATTTTCTTCCTTCTCACCAGTAGTTTCTTAACTTTCTCTGCCTCCCGTTCTCATCAACGGATATCTTGACTCAACCCTTCTTATTGTTGGATTCTGAATATATAGAGATTGGAGTAATTATTATTTGATTCAGAATCCAACATGATCTTCCATAACAAAGGCTAGACTTGTAAATATTATTTAATGTAAATCGCTTGTTTATAATTTAATATTCATATAACTACCTTAATTTTGTCTAATATTTAATTATTTAATCAAGATATATGTATTAATAATGAAAAGACTGTATTAAATATTATTAAGCTATTTTAATTATTACTATGTTAATATTATAAGAACTTGTATTTGATAATTTAACTGCGCATTAATTTAAATATAAATATTCTTTATTTATTCCTATTTGTAGAAGTTCAGCGTTATGCAATACCTCAATTTTATTATATTTTGTTTGGTTGTCATGGAAACGTATGTAAGTGAACGAGCACGTTTTTGGAACAGAACGTGGGGAGAAAGCTGAAAGTTTACTAAAAAGGAATTAGTTAAAAAGATCACGAGAAGAATTTAGGCGGGAAAAACGGATATAAAAAGCGAGGAACGCTGGAAAAGAAAGAGCATTAGAGAGGGATTGGCATTAGGTTAGAATCGGAGCATTCGGGAATCACAGTGCGATAATAGCGAGTCGGCAAGTCACTCGAGCAGCTAAATAAAGTCTACTAGTCGAGAAGCGGTTAGCTTATAAAAGTTTCGGAATAACAAATAAAGCTACGGAAGATAGCTAAGTGATACGGATAGACTAGCGATTACTTGAGTTGAGATTTAATTTCAGGGCCGACCTTTCAAGGACACGCGGAAACTTAAAGCATAGCACGAAGTAACTAGAGAATAATTAGAGGCAACAGAGTTGTGTTTAATGATAGCGGTGTCAAGAATTATAGTACCTAAAGGATTAAATTGAATGCCGGAGGAATGAACAACTGTGCATATAAAACCTCAAGTTAAGGAATTATTGTATGTTGCCTTATTTCATGACTGATCAGTAGTACTTTATGCAACAACGTTTGTTTATGTGCATTGTGACCGATGATTAATTCAGTTAATGCTTAGAAGATTTATTTTAATGAGTGCTGTTTATTGTTAAAAGTGTTTACAGTTATAAAAAGTGTTTACGTATAAGTAAATGAAGAAGAAAAGATTATCGGTAAGATTATTCCAACCTTAATGTTTCTGTACAGAGAAGTGTGTGAGTTTCATCTTAGAATTTCCTGATACTAACAGTAACTATTGTGAAGAATTAACTGAAGTGTAAAATTAAAAGTGTTTGTTTGTAAAGAGGTGTTACTGAAAATTTTATTGTATTTAAAACTTAAAGAACTATGAGATATTGATGTGAATGATCATTAAGGAACTTTATTAAATAGCTAAAAGGAACTGTGAGGTGACTGTATTACAGATAACAGAATTACCATTGTCTGAGTTTGCATGACTGTATTGCCAGGAAGGCTGAAGTGTTTATAATAACTTATTTAGTATTTTGGTCTTAAGTGTATAATTTGTGATTTTAAAATTAAATGTTTGTTTTTGTTTATCTAAAGTTGTATTTTGCCTGAATCTCTTTTACTGCACCATTCATAAAATATTCGAACCAATGCGGGTAAATTAAGTAAGTCAAATATACTCGGCCAGTATATATTTTAAGGAGAAATAGTTGAGGGTTGATTCATCTTCAATTCTTGAACTAATCCAGATATAGAGTGGCACAGTCTATAAATATAAATTTTCTCTATATTTGTATTAGAAATCAACTAGCAACTGTTTTTTAGGTTAAGAACATCGTAATAACTAAATGTCGGATCCAAAGTATAGATTGAGAAGAAGTAGGATCCAACACTATTCTTTCGCGAGCTGATACATTCCAGGCTTTCATTGGTTTCGTCCTTTATCTGCAAGACACAAATGAAGTGAGAGAGAGAAAGAGGGAGAAACGTCATTTCCCTTTCATTTCTTGCTGCTTCAACCTCCCGACTTTGTTCTGTTGGGTCACCTCACCGTTTGTCGTCTGATGAGTTTCAATTTTCTTTTCCTTCACCTCCTCTAAAATTATTCTTCAGCATCGCAATTTTTGTGGGTGTTTCGCCCGGCAGTGACAGCTCTAAGAATATGCTACGTAATAAGACTTTATTTCCTTGCTTTTCGAAATTAACTTGTTCTACCACTCTTATGAATTCGAATAACCAGTTTATTTTTTCCCTCACGAACGAGCTGAAGTTTTCATTTTATTTTATTTTGAATAAATTTGCATTATTCAAGGAATACTACTTTATCGGTCGATAGCAGAGTTTAATTCCGCTGGAATTAAATTTATTGTGAGATTCAAGTTTAGGCTTTCTTTCTGATCACCGCTTAGTAGTCAAGGACTGACGTTCCTGTTTAAAACAAGGTTTTCGGCACCAAATAGAAACATGAATGTCAGTTTATCAGAAAAATGCAACTGCGATAAGCAACTACTAGTTTAGAGCTGCCCTCTTTGAAGGTAAAAGAAAGAAAGAAAGAAAGAAGTAGAACATTGTGCATTTCATTTCTTAAAGACGTCTCATCTTCATCCACAATATTGGCTATTTTGGATCTCCGTCTTTTTCTGTCTCGCGCTTCTCTCCGCATAGTTCAGGCCCAGCCAGAGTTTTACGCTTTTGAACCAAGTTTGTTTTTTTTTTCATTTGCCTTCAATTTTTCCTAATAAATAAAATTTGAAGTCTTTCATGCCTCGTAATGTGACTCGCATCTATTTTTCTCTGTTCTTCATCAGTTCCATTTGGTACCATCATCTGCCAAACTTCATCTCTTCTTCTGAACCCCCGAAATCTTCAGCGCCCTTCTTCACGTTCACATCTCAAAATCATCAATTCTTCTCCGCTGTCTTTCTTGTTTATTGTCCTGTTTCTGTTCCACAGGGAACAGTAGAGCAAACAAAGCATTTCATCATTCGCAATCTCGTTTTCTCTCTCTCTTGATTTTATCACACTTTTCATACTGTTAAAGGTTCATTTTGCAATTTTATTTTCCTCTTAATCTCTCTTTTGCATTCCCTGTAATTAAGAGAAACATTTAACTTGTTCTAAAATTGGGTTTAATACTTTAATTTTTAACTTTGGGATATATTTTTCTCTGCTTACTATCAAACTTTAGTTTTTTTGGAATTTAATGTAAGGCCACCCTGCATTTATTTGCAAGTCTTTCTCAGCAGTTGAAGACGGAGATTTATTTTTTTTTTTATGTTTGCAGTTTACGAGTAGTATATGTAAGAAATCAGTCTTATGTTATTCCTGTCTATTCTTCTCTTTATTAATGTTTCTTTTAATTTCTTATGGTGAACACTATCAAATGCTTTATTATAATCTATCACAGAGATAAACGTCTTTCTGCATTTCCAGATTTCTTTCCAGGATCATTCTGATTGAAGATACCCCTCTTGTTCATCACAAATCCACTTTGGACATCCTTCATTTCATTTGCTGTTTTTGATTTTATTCTTTTCAAAGAGTGCATGCCGATAAAAGATCACACGCACTAACATCAATCTCTAGAATTAAGTCCACGCTGTCAATCACTGCAAGAAAATATCAGCAATTATCACGAGGAAAGAAAAATCAGCAGGAAGAACAATGAAATTTAAAACTGATGTCACCCCTCCATACTATCTGTTGATTATCATTATTACTTGAGAGACTTACAGGGATTCAAAGACTCATAGAGGGAGATCTCCCCCATCAGCTTCCTCTTAAACTCATTCACGCCGCACGCTCTCACCTAACTGATGGATGCCCCTTGTCCTCTTCCCACCTTTCAGAAGTTTACAGACTTCCACCACATCACTCCTCTTTCTCCTGTTAACCAGTATGTGCAACTCAGGTACTCTCACTCCGTCCTCATAATCGAAATAGAATAATTCAGACATCATCTTTGTTACTCTTCTTTTTGCCTTTTCCGCATTTTCTTTCCAAACCTGGGAGACCAAATCTGTCCACAGTAGTCTAGATGCCGTTGCACAAAGACCTTGCAAAGTGGCAAAATGCTTTCCTTATATTCGCATATCAATACTTGCTTAAACATCACAATTATCTTCTTGAGTTGTATTTGCAAGTGCTGTAATGTGACCTTTGAGCTTCAAATTCCTATATACCAGTACGCAAGATCCGTAGCCTCATCAGTTTCTTGTAGCATAATCCCACCAATATTCCGATTGAAATCTCATCATGACAAATTGAATAACTTTATACTCAGAGCCGGCGCTAGGGTCTTTGGCGCTGGCATGCAATTTCTATCTAAGCGCCCCTGTAACGATCCGGGCGGGAGTGGTTCTTTTACGATAATAAAAATTTTAATTATTTGAAATTTCTTAAATTAATTTTGACAGAGCAGCCAAACGTTGGTTCGCTAAATGTAACGAACCGGGGGTGTTGGCTAGGCAGGATTATCGTTAAAAACCAGAATATTCAACAACTTCTCAAAAGTTAAAGCAAATTTTGATAAAGCCACTTCACTTTAATCGTTGAGTATAATGATACAGGGATTATAGCCTTCTCACCGACCCGAATCGCTAACAAAATTAAATGAATTTTAATTAAAGTTAAAATTTATTTGAACTAAAGTTTAAAAAATTCTTGCATTTTACAAGTTACTAAATTCTTAGTAACTTGTAAAAATTTTTTAATAATTTTTTATAAGTGGAACTATCTTTTAGAAAAATAAAAGCAACTCAAAATAGATGAGAAAATAAGAAAAGAATTCCGAATTAATTTTTAATATAAGTATTCAAAAACTGACATCTTTACAGAATAACAGAAAATAAATGAAATTACATAAATATACTTGAAATTTTCTTTTATTAAAATTTCATTTTTTTGATTTCATATTCACAAAATTAGAAATAATGGTCTTAACGTTTAATCCCGCACATATATCATTTTCAACTATTAACGCCAAATTAACAAGCCTTTTTTGTGACATACTTGTCCTTAAGTAAGTTTTAATCAATTTCAACTTGGAAAAGGAACGTTCACCGCTCGCTACATTAACAGGTAAGGTTAATAGTATTCTTAAAGCAATTGAAAAGTTAGGGAAAGATAAATTATTGGACACAATAAAATTAAGAATAACGAAAGGGCTTTTCAATATTTAAATTATCCTTCCGAAAAATATCCCGGAAAGCACATAACTCGTCATATAGTTCTATTGCATTTACGTCTTTATTGTCGCCGTCCTTCAAGGGAATCTCTAAATCGTCACAATTTTTTCGTAAATCTTCGTTATTAATTTGTAGTAATCTACACAAGAAATTGAAATTATCATAATATGTTTTTAGTTGTTCAAAACGTTCTATTAACGAACACATTGCAACGTCTAGAAGTGTATAAAACACATTCACTCTAAATTTATCTTCTGGCGATTGTGGCGTTTCGTCATGATACTCGTAGTCAAATTGTCGTGTCTTCTTTCGTCGAACTTCCGTACCAGTTTTAAATTCTTGTTCTCCATCCACCTCTTCACTCAGTTCTTTTGCCGTTTTTAGAACTTCTTTAAAATTTGTATCTGATCGATACTCCTGTAAGAATATTTTTAAGTTTTCGATAGATTCTAAAGCAAGTGTAATGTTCATAATTTTGTCTTGAAGCATTTTACTCAGAGGGTTTATTCTGCTAAGTAAATCATGCCAAGTTATAAGAGAGCAAATAAATTTGTAGTCCTTTATCTTAGCACATAATGTTTGTGCTTCATGCTGAGTTTCTTTATTAAAATTTTCATTATTTAAAATTTCAAAAAGTGCATCATAAATTTCTCCTAACTGATATCGTAGAGGGCGGATTGCATTAATTTTACTTTCCAATCGCGTTTCTGATGGCTGTTTCAATGTTAGCTTTTTTTACGAAGTTTAAAAGGATTGCCCAACGTTTGTAAGAGAATGAAAAGAAATTTTATATTTCTTGAATAATTGCAAAGCAACTAATTGTATCTGCATCGTTAATGATTACATTTAGAGTATGAGGAGAACAAATGGCACGTAAAACGCTCGAGGATTTTTGTTCAAAAGCAAATTTTCGAGCCCATATTTTTTCCCTTTCATATTTGCCCCATTTTCATACTCTTGACCAATCATGTCTTCAATGAGAATATTCCATTTTTCCACTATTGTTGCACATAAACCACGTCCTGTGGAATCTAATATATCTGCAAAACCTAAAACGTTTTCTCTGATCTTGACAATTCCATTGTCACAGGAAACAAAGCGAATAATAATGGTCATTTGTTGTTTTACTTACATCAGGTGTGCAGTCTAAAATTATGGAATAATATTTAGATTTTCGAATTTATAATAAAATTGTATCCCTGATTGCGTTACTTAAAGTTTCCAATATTTCATTTTGACTATCTTTACTCAAATAGTGTAACCTATTGTATTCGTTGTAGGGCCATTTCAACATGAGTTTCCATAACGGGATCAAACATAGCAAACAGTTCGACTAATTTTAAAAAAATTGCCGTTACTCCTTTCATATAATTTATCAGATGATCTGCGAAAAGCTAAATTTCGACTACCAAGGAATTTTATAATTTCAATCAAGCGTTCTAAAACACTTGTCCAATGTTTCTTTTCCATTTCATACATGCTTTGAGTCTGGAAATCAATAGTAGTTTTTTTTTTTTTTTTTTAATTTTTATCAAGTTCCTTCCATTTAAAGAAATTTTTCATGTGTTAAACTAGTCTCATGTCTATGTAAAGTTGTACTTACATTTCTCCAATCGTTATAACCTTCTAAAGACTCAGTAGGTGATTCAGTTGATTTAGTAGGTGCGACAAGTTTGCGACAAAAGCAAAAAACAGAATTTAAAGTTTCGGAATAAATGAGCCATGTTCTTCGAGCTCCCGTTTTCCATTTTTCTATATTATAATACGTGTCGCCAAATTTACGTATGTATCTCTGGGATATATTATATTTTTCTTTTGAACAGGTCCCATTTCAATTAAAACAGCTCGTAATTTTTCATCAATATTTCCCCATTCACCTGGATCATCCAAATTTACAGACTAGCAATGTGTTAGTTTCGTGGTCAACTACAACTAAATCTTGTAGTTGACTAAATCCTAATTATTTTTCACTTAAATCATGTTCAATAGTTGCAATAGTACTTTCATGAAAACTGGATGATGTGTGCACGGTTCTTCAACTCTGGTTTCTGATGTATCGAGTTGATTACAATCTGCATCAGAATATTTTAATATTTTAACAAATTTATTAAGAGCCCCCACCTCACCGGCCATTATGGATCAAATACGGATACGCATACGCTTCGTATCCATCACATATTTCAATGTAATATCAATGGTATTAAAATTTTAATATGCACTTCGCATCCATGATAAACTCGACGTCTATAGACGTCTTGGCCGGTAGCGTGGTATCTGCTTTTTTCGCAGCATGACGCTTACGATTTTGTGCACCGAATAACTTTTTTTTAAATTTTTGATTCCATCTCTATTTTATACCCACAAGAAATTATTACACAACACGACACAGAGACGAAATAACAGTCGACACTGCGGTACTGTCAGTAGCTTACTGAGGTGAGATGAGTACCATATGACTGGTTAACTAGCAACAAATGTTTTGTATGAAAATTTGTTTCTGCGCATAAAAACCGTTCATCGTTTCACTTTAGATAAATTGCAGTAGACGCAACATTCTGCAGGCAAGCATTTAGCCTGCTCTAGCTGCAAATTGTAAACAGCCGGCAATATACACTTTTTTTAATTTTTTATTTTTTTTTAAATATTTTATTTTTAAATTATTTATTTTAATATTGATCATGCTAATTTTTTGTTTTTATGATAAAAATTTTGTTTCTTAAAAATTAACTTATGAACCGCTCCCTGGCGGCGGCGCCCGCATGCCCGCTTCCGCCGGCACTGTTTACACTTACTAACATTGAGTTAGTAATTTGTCATTTGCCCACTGTTCCAGCTTATTCAAATCATTCTATGCATTATCGGTGAACAACTTCTGTCAGGTCCTTTCCAATATCATTAAAATGTAGAGACTGAGCAATGGTCCAAAGATCACTGCTCAGTCTACCTGTCAGTTAGCAAACCCATTTATCCAAGTCAATAGTTTATATTCCAATCCCATATTCTCCATTTTATGCAAACAGCATTTCATGTGGTATTCTATTAAATGCATTAGCAAAGCCTAACATTATCATAGTGTATCCATTCACTTTATACAACTCAGCCTAAATATTATTATAAAATATGAGCAAACTGCTAAAGCACGACTTTCCTTTAGTAAATTAATGCGATTCTTTGTTTGCCATTTCTGTATATGCAAGTTCTTACCAACTTCTCAAAGTTGGTAAGAACTCGCATATTGTTAGCTAGCTGCTGCCTGGCCACCAAAGTTACATATTGGTGGCCAGGCAGCTAGACATATGTTTTTGTACCACCTTTGTGCAATGGAACTATCATACCTCTTCTTTCCATTTCCGCGAGATCTTCCGTTAGCTGAGACTCAAGTCATACAAACATATCAAAGGTCAAACCAATTCAGCAGAATATTCCTTTAGCATATGTCCTAGTATCCTATCTATCACTAATGCCGGATTCTTATCCAGGTTATACAACAGCTCTAGAACGTCATTCTTGTGCACCTCTATCTCTTAATCCAATGTCGTGGTAGCACTGTGCACCATACATCCACCTGGTTGATAGATATTAGAGAAGTGAGCACTCGTTATCGGAACAATCTCATCAGCTTTTGGCACAATGATACTACCTACATTCAGTCAAGTTATTCTTCCACATTCGTTTTTCTTGCTTGTGGCATAACAATGAAATTCTTTTGGGTTGCAGCCTGCACAGCTAAATTATTTTCACTTCAACTGAGCTTCCTGTATAATACCTGTAACTTTTTGTGGTCCTGTGCTTTATATATTTCATAACTTGTCTTGCTCTTATTCTTACGACAATCCTTCTGCACAATTTTCTTCTTGTGGATCTCTTGCTTAATAAAGTTGCACATCCATTTCACTCTCACCATATTTGTTCTTTGAACTCTAGAGACACACATTCAGATACTGCCTAATTTAACGACCTTTTCAAAGCTTTCCATGCATTGCTGATATTCTTCCAATTAAGTGACTGATGCCTGAGACCAAAGATAGTATTCTGCTGAGTTTTGTCATAATTTCCAGCTTTTTAGTCCAGCATGTAACCTGTTCAAATTGGAACATCTATATAGTTAGCTACTTCCCAGGACACTATGACATGATCACCGTCACTAGCTGCTGGCAAAACAGTCACATTAACTGGGACCCTTTCTGATGCTTTTATCAAAACTAACACTCTTTAACTTAGAGTTTCTTCTTTCACATTCTGCTTGAGAAAGCTGTATCAGAACAGCACAATAAATTCTCCTTCATTCTTATCACGAGGTTTCTTTTCTACCCAATCAATGTTTGGACAATTTAAGTCACCCATAACGATTACCCTCTTAGTATTCCTCAGTGTAATTTAGTGATGCATTTCATCATACCCAGCAGCTGAACCGCCGGGACTGGTTCAATATCCAATCACATATTTCATCCTATTAGTTTTGACTTTGAGCCTCCGTATCTCAGTCGTTATAGACGAAGTCCTTTGGTCGGAAAGACCTGGGTCCGATTCCCGTCAGTGATGCGAGGAACTTTCATCTGGTCTCTTTTTACGAAAGGTAAGTTAGCCGGTCTCATATGGAGGTAGGGGTTTTTCGTCCTCCGGAACAGGCAAACCGGCCCCGTGAACACACACATCTACAGACAGGACACCTGGAAGCAAAGGGCCAACCACGTTATTCTCGAGACGGTTGTGGTTGCAAGAATAAGGAATGAATCCTCGACACCGTAAAAGGTAGATGAGGATTAAGAAAGAAAGTTTAGACTTTACACCAGACCACCTCAAACTCACTGCTATGTGGGACATTATTTTTGCCTTCATGAGTTTCTATCCTAATTGGACACATCATCTGATATTATTAACAATATCTACTCTTATTTCTCCTCTCTTATTTCTTCTGTCCTTCCTAGAAACACTTTTTACTCAATTCCAGTTACATTTGACTCTGCGAGTCAGGTTTCTCGAATGCCAATAATCTTAAGCCAAAACATATTCACCAAGGCATCGAATTCTACCAGTTTGTTTGATAGTCTGTTGGGCGATATTTTGTTCACAGTTGAATCGGTTTATTTCTATAATTCTTCTTCTCTTTCGCTCATGGTGGGTTGAGTTCCTCAAAGACAAATTTTTGCCATTTCTTTCTGTCTTTTTATGAAGTTCTGTTATGGAGTTTAAGCGGGTGCTTTCTTTACTGCTGTCAATCCATTTCTTTCTTGGTCTTCCTCTGCTGGGATGTCCTTCAATTCTACCATTTAATAGTATGTTTGGTAGTCTTTCTGGGTTCATTCTAGAAACATATCCAAACCAGCTTAGGTGACTCTTTTTTAGTGCCATAATTATTGTTTCTTTAAAGTTAAGTTCTTATCTGACCTTCTCATTTGTTTTTCTTTCTGTCCAGTTTGGTCTATTGATTTTTCTTAGGAATTTCATTTCAAAAGCATAGTTTATCAGTTTCTTTTTTTTCTTAAGAGCCAGGATTCTGAGCTACAGAGTACTGTACTGTGGGAATTATCACTGTTTTATATATCTTTGAGTTCTTTCCTTAATCTTTTATTGTTCCATATTTTTTGTAATCTGTCCACTGCTATCCATCCATTATTCTGTGTTTGATGGTTTCAAAATAGTCTAAATCTTCAGTGGTCACTGATCCTAGGTAATTGAACTGCTTTACTTGTTCGATATTATTGTTTCCTATTTTCATTTGGATTGCTTCACTTTTTCTTCCTATTACCACTAGTTTTGTTTTAGTAAAATTGATTTTCATATCATATTTGTTACTTGTTTGATGCAGCTTGGTGAGGATATTTTCTAATTTTTCTTAGCTGTCTGTAGTGATCAGTCATCTATGTGATTCATGTCATCAGCATACTTTAAATGTGTTATATTTCTTCCATTTATAGTTATGCATTCACACATCTGTAGTTCTTCATCTACTACTTCTTCAGATTGAATAAATATGGTGACAATAGAAGCCGTGCATAACTCCTTTTTTAATTGCTATTTGATCTGTTTCTATGTTTTTGTATTTCACTACTGCTTGTGTTTCCGAATAGTAATTCTTGATACAATTTAATAGGTATTTGTAGAACCCTCTGTTTTCTAGAATTTTAATGAGTTTGCTTCTGTTTATTGAATCAAACGCTTTTTGAAGTCAATAAAACAACAGTAAATTTTTTATTTTTGTCCCTCATAAGATCTGCTAATCTGTTTAATGTGAAAATTGCATCTATTGTGCTTCTGCTATTTCTAAATCCTATTTGCTCTTCTTTCCATCTGTTCTTCACAGGAATGTCTAACTCTGTTTTGAAGAATCCTTACGAATATTTTATAGCAATGGCTTAGAAGTGTGATAGATTTATAGTTAGTGCAGGATCTGACATCTCTTTTTTGTGGATGGGTACAATCTGGCCTGTTCACCATTCTGTTGGTAAATTTCCTTTCTTTAGTATTTTGTTGAACAATTCCCTTAGGTAGTTTATTAGGCTTTCTTACTCTTTTTCTAGAAGTTCTTTTTGAATGTTGACTATGCCTGGTGCTTTATTATTTTTCATTTGTTTGATTGTTCTATGTATTTCTTCATTTAGTATGTCTTTTGTATGAGAAGTTTCTTCAGGGTTGAAGGAGTCTTTATCTATGTTTTCTTCAACTACAAATGTTTCTTTAAAATGAATAGTCGATATTTCTTTTGTTTCACGGCTACTTGTGAAAAACCAAGTGGAACCACTTTCAACATCTATTTCTAATCCAGAGCATTTTAGTAACACAACAGTGTGGCATCTTTTGGCTACTTGAATGTGGAAACATGACTTCTGCATTACTTCAGTTTGGTATCACTTCTGGGTCTGTCTCCCACTGATGAGACCATAATAAAGGTTGAAACCAGTCTGCACAGTGGCCCTTCTCACAATGCATATCATTATACATGTCCGTAAGGATATGTGCTTCGCATTATGGGATACTAAGGCGAGCGATGTGAAGTCATTAGCCTGTATATACGAGTTGCCCAGTCGTGAAGTTACTTCACGTGCAAACTTTGGATAAAGGATTAAAGCAAGAATATAATTTCTTGGCATCTTTAATTCATGGAACATTGAATGTAAGGACAGATTAAGGGAATGTGGGCTTCAAAAATCAGGATTTTATAGGATAGAATCAGGCAAAATCTCTCATTACAGTAGATTTTCATAATAGCAAGCCTGTGGGAGCCTCAGGCATAGTTTGCTATAGTGAATTTCATTTTGAATGGCACTCACCATGAGAGCCTTGATCAGGATGTTTTGGTAGTTGGTTATGATAAGTTTGTTATAAAAATGTTTACTTTAATGAAAAGGGTGTATGTAGTAGAAGACGAGAAAGGATCATCCCTGGAAATTGTATGCTACTTCAGTTAAAAAGGGTGAAAGAGCTAAATGTTTTGTTCAGGTAAGTGGTGAGCAAAAGTCTTTTCCATCAGAGTTTTATTATATTACAAGACAAACAGGGATGATTTATCTCAGATGCATTTATAGTAAGTACATTTTAAGTCTATAAATTTACCAACCCATAAATAAATGAAATAAATACAAAAATGGTGAATGCAATGTCTGTGAACTAGTTTAAAGAAAAGATGTGATAAGTAGGATTTGGGTTGAGTAGGCCTCCTTCAATGAATCCTTGGACTTTGTTGTTGAGGTACCTATATAATACTTTTTTCATTTGAAAAATGGGAAACGAAGTTCTGTGTTATTTCTTGAAAGTGGCTTATACTGTACTCTATTTTCTCCAGTAATTCAAAAAAGCTTTTGATGGGGAGCCTCAATGCTCATGTTAATAGTAAATGAGGCAAATAATAATGTTTGAATGGGGGGGGATGAAATTTAAAAAAATAATAAAATACATTTCATTCCTAAATTTACACTTGATTAAAAATGTCTTTAAGTAATATTTTTTTTTTTTGAAATAGAAAAAATTATCAAGGAAAACCAGTTTGAATAGAAGGATGAAGTTCTTAAAATAGGGAGCATTGTTTTAAAAAAGCTGATGATAACCACTATCCCAAACATTAAGTGTTAATATTAAAGATCTAGTATACAGATTCCATTTATTAACTTGAAGAAATATTTTTGTTTAGTTGATCTCTCTGATCTTCCTCCTTGCATCCTTCCCTGTAAGTGAGGAAAACCAAGGCCATTAAATGTTTTACAGAAATGATAAGAGCTAGGATCATAATTTGGTATGCAGCTTCTTCTTTTCACCACTTAAAGCTAGTTTAATTGGTTCCCAATACTTGGGGTGCTTAATCAGAAGTAGAATTTTATCCATAAATTTGGTATACAGTTTTTGTAATATAATAATGATAGATATAATAATATAACATTGCTATGGAAAATGCCAAGTTGATTTTCTTGAAGAAAAGAATTTTTTTTATTTTATTTATTTATTTTTAACCAAACTGTATAATTTATTTCAATACAGGTCAAAAGAATGTAAATTACATGATTTTAGCCAGCTAAAATGAACCTACTATATTTATAAACACATTACAGTAAACCCTCGATTTAAAGGACAAAATTTCCAGTCCATATGTCACATGTGAAAATTAACATCCTGTTAATTTTAAAATGCTTTTAACCAAGATTTGTTTATAATTAAATTAACAGGTTATTTTTTGTTATTAATTTCTTGTTATTTTTAACAAATTTTGGTGAAATGGCTATCATATGTAGGAAAAAACACTGTAGTAATTTAGCCGACATAAATGAGTCGCCGCTCATAAAACATATTTGGTGAATGATTAGCACATGATCACACCAATCACGATGTAATTGGTTCTTTTGTCACGTGGCGTGACTTTCTGAGGCAGTTTTAATGTGTGCTGGCCGATGCATTTGGAAAATCTACTTTATTATATAATGGACACCCAACCTTGCCCGAATTAGTCCATTATATCGAGGTTTTACTGTATTTACCTTCAATGAAATCAACTTATACATGTTAATGTATGATGGCTCATTAGATAACTTATTAATGCTATAATTACCAATGCAATTTGAAAATTAATTCTGGTACCAGACTTTTTTTAGTATCAGATAACATTTTTTGCACAATATTTAACCATATATTCTAGTTTAAAATTTTAAAACTTATAAACTTTTTAGTTTCTTTTCAATGGTCAAAATTACGCATCTATTTAAAATAGACGCACAGCAATAAAGCCATACCAGATTCAGAAATGTATCTTGTTAGCAAGATGCCAAAACAAAGTAAAGAATGGTCATCCTATCATAACTGAATGTTCTAAGCAGCAGTGCCAGTTATCATTAGCCAATTGCAATAAAACATTCTTTTGATATATTTATTGCGCTGGTTAAATTAAATTAAAAATAAATATACTTGCATTAGTGAATGAATCATCAACAATTTTGGGACATCGATCTTCAGATCATCTGCTAATAAATTCAGCTGGTTACGGCATATTTATGAACTTCAAATCATTCTTCATATTGAACTGAAACTGCATTGCTACACTGGGCTTCAGTCAGAAACTCTCAGTATTTTATAACAATAATAATGTGATTATGTAGTCCTGTGAAATTTGCTTCCATAGTTCCATGTAGTCCTGTGGCACTTGTTTTCATAGTGGTAGACTATGGAAGCAAATGTCACAGTTAAGGGTTTAATTCGAGTAGCACAAAAGGAACTTTTCTGTAGGTCTTTCTTCAGCTGGTTTCTCAAGTTAGTTCATTTTTGGAACTGGCAAGTAGGATCCTCCCCTGCTGGAAACTGGTTTTTAATCTCACAGCTCAAAAATTTAATGCAGAAGTCAGAGTTCTAGACATAATATATGCTTGTTATGGCCAAGAGATTGTCATAGCACAAGTAATCTCTCCGTTGAAAGTCCCGATTTTTTAATAGCCTTGAGCGTACTACCAGTGATGGCTGAATGGTGAATACCAGTTGCCCATCTATCTTCATAAAAGTTATTAAAGCATTAGAGGATTTATTTTATTTTGTAATTGCATATGGATGCACTAATATGTTATATATATATATATATATTCCAAATATTTATTTCTTGCAATTATCCAACTTTCTCCCCAAAAGAGGAGAGGAAGGGGATGTCAAGTAATTCATTGCATATTATCGAGTTCAGAAATAATGCAAGGGATGCTTACGGGTCAAAGCTGTATAACTGAGAGGAGACCTCCACATAGCCTTTAAAAGAATGCAGAGAACCGACCAGGACTTCTGACCTAATGTCCAATCCTCATTCTCGTGGTGCACCCTGTTGGGTATCTACCCGGATACTGAACGAACGAGGATGGACTGGCAATTTGGGATTTAACCGACCAAATTGTATTCTTATTGGCTTAAACCAAAATACAAAATGATGGTACAAAATGAAAAAATTTCATGCAGGCTAGGGCGTCGCCCGGTTAAACAAGGCCCCCATTATTTTCGCCAGGGAACCAGGGCGAACAACAAAAAGTCAGCTACTGGAACAAACCCCAACTCAATATCACCAGAGTTGAAGACCAGTACTATCAACATAAGAAGCCTGAATGGTGGCAAAGAAATGGAGCTAGCTGACGAATTACATAAGTACCAGATCGATATAATAGGGATGACTGAAACAAAAAAGACAAAAACTGGTGAGACCTTTCTGAGCAATAAATACAAAATGTTATATTCAGGCAATGACAATCAAGAAAAAGCAGGAACAGCCACAGTATTCAGCACTAAATACGAGGCTAATCTTCTTGAATGGCAAGCAGTCTCAAGTAGAGTGATATGGGCAAATATCAGAATGGGGAACTGGACAACGAGACTTATTTGTGCCTATGGTCTCTCAGAAGTCCTCCCACCACCAGTCATATTTTCAAAAATATCTTCTGGATCAATCTTATGGAAACCCTTCAGTAATTTGAATGTCTCAATCATATCACCCCTCCTTCGCCTATCGACCAATTTCTGCAACCCACAAATCTTCAACCTATTCTCATAAGGTTCATTCCACAGACCTGCTATCATCTTGGTCACTTGTCTCTGGATCCTCTCCACTTCCTCCCCATCACGAAGAAACCCTGGTGCCCATAACTGGGCACAGTAGTCCAGATGGGGTCTTATCAAGGCTCGATACAGAGGAACAACAACTTGTTTGTCTCTGCATGTTAAAGTATTTTTCAGAAGCCAAGTGATTTGGTGAGCTGTTTTAGTCACTTTTGCAATCTGTCCCCTAAACTTCAATTCCCTATCCACCAACACTCCCAAATCCATGGCCTCATCAATCTCCTGGAGTATGGTTCCACCAATGCGATATACTGCTGCTATTCTTTTCATCCCAAAGTGCATAACCTTACACTTTGGCACATTAAATTGACATCCATTTTTCCTAGCCCAGTCCTCCAAACTATCCAAATCATCCTGTAAAATTTTGACATCCTGTGCACTCATAATTGCTCTACCCAACTTTGAATCATCAGCAAACACGTGAACACTTCCTCTCAAATCCTTTCCTATATCATTGATGAACAAATTGAAAAGCAGTGGTCCAAGAACAGAGCACTGTGGCACTCCACTGGTCACAAGCCGTCTTTTAGATTGCACTCCTGAATAAACCACTCTCTGGTATCTCTCCTTCAACCACCCTCCTATCCATCTCACCAACCCTATATCTATCCCCATCTGCTCCAGTTTACTGATTAGGGTTCTATGTGGTATCCTATCAAAAGCCTTCGCAAGGTCCAGTAGTATTACTGGAAACCCAATACCCCTATCCAGTTCAGCCGTCACTGTGTTATAAAACGTGAGCAAGTTACTGAGGCATGATCTACCCTTCACAAAACCATGTTGTCCCCCATACAATATCCCATTTTCATCTATCCAATCCTGTATTCTTTTCTTGACTAATTTCTCTAAGACCTTGACAATGATTCCTGATATGCTAATCGGTCGGTAATTTACAACAGCAGTCTTGGAACCACCTTTATGCAGTGGAACTATTTTCCCCTCTTTCCACCCCCTCGGGACTAACCCAGACCTGAGACTCAAATTAAACAAAATGGTCAAGGGTACTGACAATTCTTTAGCTGCTTCTTGTACAACACAAGCTGGTATACCATCCAATCCCACAGATGTATTGACACTGAGGTTATGCAATAGACTACTCACCTCCACTTCATTCACCACAATTCCCGTATAATCTACTGGTACATTCGTTTCTGCAATGTCACCATCTGGATGATATATTCTTGCAAAGTGCTCACTCAGTAACTCAACTATATCAACTGATTCAGTTACCTCCCTACCATCGGCATTCTTTAAAATCATTCTGCCATGTACATTTTTCCTTTTCCTTGCTACATATCTAAAAAACTGTTTAGGATTCTCTTTAGCCTGAATGGCAATGTTCTTTCGTAATCCTTTTTTGCTTTTCTTACCACACTCGTTACCCTTCTGGCCTGCGCTTTATACCGTTCATGTGCCTGCCGGTCACCTTTCTTCTTAAATTCCATCCATAGTTGTTTCTTTTTTTGCAGCTCAAGCTTAACGGTGTTATTCATCCATTTAACCCCTAGTTGATTTATTATTCGGACTCTAGGTATACAGTCAGCCATTCCTTCATGCAAACACTTCTTAACTACCTCCCATGCACTATCGACTTCTAGTCCTTGCAGTTGTACATGCCATGGCACTGAACCAATCAAACTCCTAAGCTTGTCATACTTTCCAGCCCGATAATTCCATTTGTACCTTGTCTTAATTGAAAATTCTACACCTTTAGCCACCTCCCAAGTCAAGACCCTATGATCACTCTCACCGATTGGTGGCAATGTGGTCATATTTGTTACAGCCAAATCCTCAGATGTAATTACTAGGTCAAGCACTCTCTGACCCCTAGTATTTTCCATTACATGCTGTTGCAGATAGTTATCCCTTAATAACTGCATAAAATCCAATTCCTTTTTCCCGTGTGTCCTCTCCTCGCTCCAATCAATGCGACCATAGTTGAAATCTCCCATAATAATCATCCTCCTTCCACTCATTTCTTCTATTTGCTTGTGCATACTGTCACCACCATCTTTTCCATCACCTGGTCTAGCAGCACCCAATTGTATATTTAGTTCTGCTAGCCACAATCTCACACCAAATGGCCTCAAATGTGCTCTTTTCTCTATCCTGCAATTCAGCTTCTATTCTCCTTGGCTGCAGCTCATCAGCTATCATCAACAATACTCCTCCCCCCATTTTATTCTCCCTGTCATTCCTGAACACACTATACCCATCACATTCAATCCCACTAGTTATATCATCTACAGTCAGCCATGTTTCACTAATACCAATAACCTGTGGTCTGGAAGCGCCAACCATGGCCAAAAACTCTTCCTTCTTGTTCCTAATATTCCTAGCATTAGTGTACATGAATTTAAGACCCTCATTAGCCCCAACCCTACCTTGATGCCTATATTAACTATCCCACTCTGATTTGTTGTCCTTATTTGCTTGGGCATATTATATTCATTCTTCCCTGAATTTGCAAGTATGGTGGCATAAAAGTCTTACAGTGGCTGCACTGCATAGTTCAGAAGGTGTGGATAGAGGGATGAATTCTCGATGATTGGAGTAGAGCTCTCATAGTACCCATATATAAAAAGGGAAATAAAACTGAATGTGAGAATTACAGAGGTATTTCCCTACTGAGTGTTCCTGGCAAGATCTATGCAAGTATACTTGAGAGACGGTTGAGAAGAATTGTGGAAGAAAAGCTCGGTGAAGAACAAGCTGGATTCAGGCCAAACAGAGGCTGTCAGGATCAGATCTTCACTTTACGACAAATAGTCGAGAAAGCGTGGGAATATAACAAAGATCTGTATTTAAGTTTTGTCGATTTGGAAAAGGCATATGACAAGGTACCCAAGAGAGAAGCTATTCAATACGCTACAGTTATATGGTGTCAATGGGGCATTATATCAAGCAATACTTAGTCTTTATTTGAGTTGTAAGTCAGCATTTAGAATTGAAGGAAGTACAGGAAGATGGTTTAATGTTAAATCTGGTGTGAGACAAGGATGTACATTATCCCCTCTGTTATTTATTATCTATGTGGATCATATTATGAAAGAAAGTGGTATTAAACCTGATATCAAAATTGGAGATGTTAATATCAGCTCTTTACTTTATGCAGACGATGTTATACTTCTAAATAAATCTGCTACAAGTCTGCAAGTTTCCCTGACTAAATTGAATAACTGTTGTAATAGATATGGTATGAAGGTCAGCAATTAAAAGACAAAGGCAATGAAAATAGGCAGATTTGTTGAAAATGTCAACTGCGTTGTGAACGGAGAACTTGTGGAACAAGTAAAATGTTTCAGCTACTTAGGCACGATTTTTAGTGAAGATGGTAAATTAAATATGGAAATAGACAACAGAATCAACAAAGCTGGTATGTTAGGATGTCAATTGAAATAGTTGGAACACTAAATTAGCTGTATACAAGAGTGTTCAAACCAGTTTTAACTTATGGATCTGTGAGCTGGGTCAGAAGTAAAACACTTGACCAAAGACTAGAGACCACAGATATGAGAGTCCTGAGAAAGATTAGAGGCATGAACAGCATCAATGGCAATATCATATTAAAAACGAGGATATTAGGAAGAAACTTGACGTTGTCAGCATCCAGGAATGCGTTAGCAGAGCTAATCTCAGGTGGTATGGATGGGCAATGAAATATTAGCAAAACAAGTGTTCTCTGCCAGGTTGGCAGGAAAATGACCCAGAGGAAGACCAAGATATAGATGGATTGATACGGTAAAAAGTGCCTTAGACTATAGAAATATGAGATCTGATAATGTTGGAATCTTGACGTAACAGACTGATTTGGAGTAAAATTGTAGATAGGAAGTTAGTAATGATGTAAATTTTTCATGTAGTACTATCATATCCTGTACATCCCTTGAGGGTACATGGCAGGAATTTGATGATGATGATGAAATAATGCAAATATGTGTAACAAGAAAATGGCAATGAAAAATATTTGAAAAGAGTTTTTATTCTTCTCTAAATGCAAATGGTAGTACATCAAGAAAAAAAATTCAACTCAATTTAGTGATGACTAAGCCTCTTTTTTTGCACAAGTGAAGTTGAACCACTGCTTAGGTAAATTAATAAAATAGATGCAGCTACTCGAGACAGTGTTTGCATTAATTCCATATCATGAGCCCATTCAATCTTTCCCCATTTTTTAATCTATAAAAAATATAAATATGTATCAATTAGATAACCATAATGAAAACATTTTATGAGTTAAAAAAATTGCATACAAGCTCAAGATAATCATTAAAAAGTGTACTATGTACCCATTCTTATTTTCTTTTCATCTTTTTTAAATGGATGCCTTATGGCCATCACAAGCCTCAAGAAAACACAATTTACCTAGGAATCCTCATAGCCTGCTTGTGAATGAATGGCTGACACCACATGCCAAATGATGTCATTCATTATTACTACAATCGCAGGCTTTCAGGTTCTGAGAATGCCACTGCTAAATCTATATCAATGATATAGTTCAAGGTTTGAGAGGAGATATTTAGCTGTTTGCTGAGATGCTAAACTGGGAAGAGCAATTTTGAGAAGCTCTAATGTGATGAAGAATAGGTTGGTATTTTGGGCATGAATGAATGGGAATAGCTGTTCAATGTTGCTAAGTATAAAGTCAAACACTTTGTCTAGAAAACATGAAATGAGATGTATTGTATAGTATTAAAGAAACTTTGCTTAGGTGGAGAAGATGGGATTTGGGAGAGATTGTGAATAGGTGGAAGAAGTAAAGGTTATCAAAGAAAACTGCTGCTATAATGAGAAGGACACTGATAATTTGTTATTATTATTACCATCTAAGACCTATAAGGAGTCAAGGACTCATTGAGGGAGGCCATAAATCACCTAAACTAGCTGCCATACCTTTTGTTAATTTCATTCACACTACATGCACTCGCTACCCCTAAAGGCAAACTATTCCACTTACTCACTTCTCTGTGAAAGAACAACCTAGCTCTTACCCCTTTCTTGTCTGCAAACAAACTTAATGATATAGATCAAGATAAGAGAGGAGATATTCAGCTGTTTGCTGATGAAGGCCAAATCTGTGCACAATAATCCAGGTGTGATCTTATCAAAGCCTTATAAAGAGGCAAAATGGGGTGCTTAAGGGTCAAAGCTGTATAACTGAGAGGAGACCTCCACATAGCCTTTAAAGGAATGCGGAGAACCGACCAGGGCTTCTGACCTAATGTCCAATCCTCACCTTCTCGTGGTGCACCCTGTTGGGTATCTACTTTGATACTGAACGAACGAGGATGGGCTGGCAATTTGGGATTTAGCTGACCAAATTGTATTCTTATTGGTTAAACCAAAATAAAAAATGATGGTACAACATGACAAAATTTCATGCCGGCTGGGGCGTCGCCCGGTTAAACAAGGCCCCCGTTGTTTTCGCCAGGGAACCAGGGCGAACAGCGAAAAGTCAGCTACTGGAACAAATCTGAAAACAAACCCCAACTCAACATCACCAGAGTTAAAGATCGGTACTATCAACGTAAGAAGCCTGAATGGCAAAGAAATGGAGCTAGCTGAGGAATTAGATAAGTACCAGATCGACATAATAGGGGTGACTGAAACAAAAAAGACCAAAACTGGTGAGATCTTTCTGAGCAATAAATACAAAATGTTATATTCAGGCAATGACAATCAAGGAAAAGAAGGAGTAGCCATAGTATTCAACACAAAATACGAGGCTAATCTTCTTGAATGGCAGTCAGTCTCAAGTAGAGTAATGTGGGCAAATATGAGAATGGGGAACTGGACAATGAGACTTATTTGTGCCTATGGTCCCACAGAAGGTTCTACTAAGGTAGAAGTGGAGGAATTTTTTGAGGCTTTAGAAAAAGCAACTGACACAATGAAAAAGGAAAAGTTGGTCCTTGTTGGGGATCTAAATAGTAGAGTAGGAAATGATTGTGAGACATACAAAAATATTTTGGGAAAATTTGGAGAAAAGAGCAAAGCTAATAATAATGGCAAATATCTGTTGGATTTCTGCTCAGGACATGGACTGGTTATTACTAACACCATGTTCCAACATAAAAATGTGCACAAATTCACATGGAGAGAAGAGGCTAGGAATAAGAAAAGTCTCATTGACTATGTTATTGTTGATAGTGATGTTTTCTCCCTGGTGCAGGACACCAGAGTGTACAGAGGATTTGAAATTGGAAGTGATCACTATTTAGTCTTGAGCAAGTTAAAATTGAATTTCATACTGAAAAGAATAACATGTAAGAAAGTTTTAAAGCGAATAAAAGTTGAGCAGCTCTCAGATGTGAACTGTAGACTAAAATACAGAAATATTATTGAAAAGAAAATGAAAGAGTTTGAGAACAGGAATCAAACCTTGGAGATTCAGTGGCAAACTCTGAAGGAAACATTGATTGATTCTGCCAGAGAGGCATGTGGAGAGGTTGTGTGCAAAGATAAAAAAATCAGAACTCCCTGGTGGACACAGGAAGTTAAAGAGGCAGTGAAGGAAAAGAAGAAAGCATATCAAAAGTTCCTGGCAAATAAGTCAGCTTTTACTCTTACAGAATACAGAGACAAATGTAAGAAAGCTAAACAAAAGTCATGGGAGGACTTTGGCAAGAATATAGAAAATAAATATCAAGAAGGTGGCAAAATATTCTGGAGGTTGTTGAAGAAGCTTAGGAATGGAGGAAAGAGTGCTGTAAAAGGAATTAGAGATGATAAAGGTGAAATGAAAACAGGAGAAAAAGATATCCTTGAAGTATGGAGTAATTACTTTGAAAAACTGCTAGATGAAACAAGCAGTGATGAGAGCACAGTGATAAAAAACACTGACCAGGCATGCAGTCAGGAATACATATCCATACTTGAAGTAGAAAAAGCCATCAAAGGCTTGAAATGTGGAAAGGCAGCAGGAGTAGATGATATTCGACCAGAAATGCTGAAGTATGGTGGTATAAGAGTCCTACAGTGGCTGCACTGCATAGTTCAGAAAGCCTGGACAGAGGGACGAATTCCCGATGATTGGAGTAGAGCTCTCATAGTACCCATATATAAAAAGGGAAATAAAACTGAATGTGAGAATTACAGAGGTATTTCCCTACTGAGTGTTCCTGGCAAGATCTATGCAAGTATACTTGAGAAACGGTTGAGAAGAATTGTGGAAGAAAAGCTTGGTGAAGAACAAGCTGGATTCAGACCAAATAGAGGCTGTCAGGATCAGATCTTCACTTTACGACAAATAGTCGAGAAAGCATGGGAATATAACAAAGATCTGTATTTAAGTTTTGTCGATTTGGAAAAGGCATATGACAAGGTGCCAAGAGAGAAGCTATTCAATACGCTGCAGTTATATGGTGTCAATGGGGCATTATATCAAGCAATACTTAGTCTTTATTTGAGTTGTGAGTCAGCAGTTAGAATTGAAGGAAGTACAGGAAGATGGTTTAATGTTAAATCTGGTGTGAGACAAGGATGTACATTATCCCCTCTGTTATTCATTATCTATATGGATCACATTATGAAGGAATGTGGTATTAAACCTGATATCAAAATTGGAGATGTTAATGTCAGCTCTTTGCTTTATGCGGATGATGTTATACTTCTAAATAAATCCGCTACAAGTCTGCAAGATTCTCTGACTAAATTGAATAGCTGTTGTAATAGATATGGTATGAAGGTCAGCAATAAAAAGACAAAGACAATGAAAATAGGCAGAATTATTGAAAATGTCAACTGTGTTGTGAATGGAGAACCTGTGGAACAAGTAAAACATTTCAGCTACTTAGGCACAATTTTTACTGAAGATGGTAAACTAAATATAGAAATAGACAACAGAATCAGCAAAGCTGGTATCGTGGGAAGTCAATTGAATAAATTCATATGGAATAAGAAAGAAATTAGTCGGAACACTAAATTAGCTGTATACAAGACTGTGTTCAAACCAATTTTAACTTATGGATCTGAGAGCTGGGTCAGAAGTAAAACACTTGACCAAAGACTAGAGACCGCAGATATGAGAGTCCTGAGAAAGATTAGAGGCGTGAACAGATGGCATCAATGGCAATATCATATTAAAAATGAGGATATTAGGAAAGAACTTGACATTGTCAGCATCCAGGAATGCGTTAGCAGAGCTAATCTCAGGTGGTATGGTCACTTGAATAGAATGGGAGAGGAAAGATTAGCAAAACAAGTGTTCTCTGCCAAGTTGGCAGGAAAACGACCCAGAGGAAGACCAAGATATAGGTGGATTGATACGGTACAAAGTGCCTTAGACGATAGAAATATAAGATCTGATAATGTTGAAGTCTTGACAAGTAACAGACTGATTTGGAGGAAAATTGTAGATAGGAAGTTAGTAATGATGTAATTTTTTCATGTAGTACTGTCATATCCTGTACACCCCTTGAGGGTACATGGCAGGAATTTGATGATGATGATGATGATGATTTCCTTATCCTTAGTTTTTGTACCACCCTTGAACTATTATACATTCCATACATTCCTGTGGTATCATTCCTGAGCTGAGATTTAAGTTATACAAAGTGTGAAAAGCCTAGTCAATTCAGCTGAACATTCCTTTAGCAAACAGACTAATATTCCATCTGTCCCAGTTGACATATTCTTATCCAGGTTATGCAACAGCTCAACTTCATTCTCATGAACCTCTAACTCTTCATCCAATGTAACAGTAGCACTGTGCATGCACCATGGATGCCCCCCCCCCCTGCGTTTTCTCCCCACCATCCATATAACGAAAAATTTCATTCAGACGATATCCTATAACACCCATTCAAAAGTTTCTAGACACCTATCATATCATCCCTCTTTCTCCTGTTAATCAGAATCTGTAATCCACATTGATTCCTTTATTCCATTATGCCCCCTCATAATTTCTTTCCCATAATCTGGATATAATCTTTGTAACTCTTCTTTGCACCCTTTCCACAGCTTCTTCATTCTCTTGGAACTCGGGAGACCAAATCTGTGCACAATAATCAAGGTATGGTCTTATCAAAGCCTTATAAAGAGGCAAAATGATTTCCTTATTCTTAGATGTCAAGGTTCGCTTCAACATTGTAATTATCCTCTGAGTTGTATTTGCAACTTCAAATTCCTATCCACCAATATGCCAAGATCCCTTGCCTCCTCAGTTTCTTGTAGCATAGTCTCGCTAACATGCGCCTCCGTAGCGCAATTGGAAGAATGACGGTACATTGCGCCCTTCGATTGGAAAAGGCCTAAGTTCGATTCTTGTCATGACGGGAGAAATTTTTATATCGACGTTTTTCAATCGAAGGTGAGTTAGCCGATCTCATACGGAGGTAGCAGGGTTTTTTCTCCCGGAAACTCTGGTTTTTCATCCCGCATACAGACAAATTGACTCTTCAGAACACGCAATTTACAGACAAAAAATACTAGCTGTGGTGGTGGTGGCCAGTAGATGGCGCTGATGTTGGTGATTGGTAGTAGAAGTTCGGTGTAGTGGTGGAGATGGAGAGTTGTACAATAGGTGTCCTCCCGTGATGAGTCTTCGGACTCCTTGGAGGTATCACGAATAATAATAATAATAATATAATGTGCAGCTGAAAATCTCATCATTCCAAAGTGCATAACTTTACACTTATTAACGTTAAACTGACAGCCATTTTCGTTTTCCTAATTTTCCAACCTATTTAAATAATTTTGTAAGTGCTGAATATCAGTAGCATCCCATTGCCCTGCCTATCTTCAAATCATCAGCAAACAATTACACATCTGATGTGTAATTGTTTGCTGATGACCCTGCCTGATGTCATTAATATATAGAATGGACAATAATCGCCCAAAGACTGAACCCTGAGGTACACCTACGAGTCGCCTTAAATCTGGCAGATTTACACCCACTGTATACCATTTTTTGATATGTCTGTCAACCATTCCCTGATCCAAGTCAAGAGTTTATATTCCAATCCCATATTCTCCAGTTTTATGAAACAGCCTTTTGTGTGGTATCCTATC
Organism: Typopeltis vanoorti; assembly: GCF_054136105.1. Lineage (NCBI taxonomy): Eukaryota > Metazoa > Arthropoda > Arachnida > Uropygi > Thelyphonidae > Typopeltis > Typopeltis vanoorti. The sequence continues at coordinate 2,010,171 of NC_143565.1, read as the reverse complement.
AAATGCCTTAGAAAAATCCAATATTATTATAGTGTATCCATTCCCTTTATCCAACTTGGCTGTAACATTGTTATAAAATATGAGCAAATTGCTAAAACATGATTTTCCTTTAGTAAACCCCTGCTGCTCCTTGCAGATATAGCTTGCTGTCTATCCATTTCTGTATGTCAGTTCTTACCAACTTCTCTAAAATCTTCACTACCAACACCAGAGATACTGATAAGTCAGTAGTTTTTGCACCACTCTTGTACAATGGAACTATCATACATTCCTTCCATTCCTGTGGTATCATTCCTGAGCTGAGACTCAAGTTATACAAACATGTGAAAGGCCTTGTCAATTCTACTGAACATTTCTTTAGCAAACGGGCTGATATTCCATCTGTCCCTATTGACAAATTCTTATCCAGGTTATGCTACAACTCTTCAACCTCATTTTGAACCGCTAACTCTTTATCCAACATAGCAGTAGCAATGTGCACCGTGTTACATATACCTGGTTGATAAATCTTAGCAAAGTGAGCACTCATTAACTGAACAATCTCATTAGCTTCCGACACTCGAGTACCACCTGCATTCAATAAGTTATTCTTTCACATTCATTATTTTTTTTACTTGCAGCATAACGATAAAATTCTTTTGAAATGCCTTTGGCTTGCATGGCTAATTTCTTTTCATACTCTGATTTAGCTTTCCACACAATACTCGTTACTTTTCTGGTCTGAGCTTTATATATTTCATAACTCCTCTCACTCTTATTCTCACGATATTGTTTCCACATTGCCTTCTTCTTGTGAATCTCTTGGTTAATAAGGTTGCACATCCATTTTACTCCTAACCTATTTATTCTTCGAACACTAAGGATACATTCAGATACTACCTCATATAAGCACTTTTTCAAGATTCCCATGCATTGCTGATATTTTTCCCATTCAGTAACAGATACCATGGCACCAAAAATAGCATTCTCCTAAGTTGAACATAATTTCCATCTTTGTAGTTCAGCATGTTCTAATTGGAGCATCAATACAATTAGATACTTCCCAAGAAAGCACAGTATGATCACTGTCACCAACTGGTGGTAAAATAGCCATATTCTTGACAGAGACCCCTCTTCTGATGCTATGAGCAAATCCAACTCTTTGAACTCGAGTTCCTTCTTTTACATGTTGCTTGAGAAAGTTGTCTCACATCAATTCAATAAATTCCTCTTCTTTCTTATCACAAGATTTCTCTTATACCAATCGATGTTTGGAAAATTAAAGTCACCCATAATGATTGCTCGTTTGGTACCCATAAGGATAAATTGGCAATGCATTTCTTTTTCTCCTGCAACTGAGCTGCCAGGTCTCCATCAACATCCCACCATATATTTTATTCTGTTAACCTCCACTTCACACCAGGTAGACTTAAACTCACCACTAAAGGGACATTGTTACCATCATCGTGTTCTTGCATTTCTATGCTAAGTGGACTTTAGTCATCTGATAGTCATCAGCAGTAGTACTTCTCCTCCTCTCCTATCTCTTCTGTCATTCCTTAAAATAGTACACTTGATCCCAGTTACCATATCTGATTCTGATAGCAAGGTTTTACTAATGCCAACAATCTTAGGTCACATCATATTCAATAAAGCCATGAACTCAACCCCTTTGTAGTATGGATAAAGAGGTGACAACTGGATACAGGATTAATCAAGACATATGGATTACTGTGAACAGAAACTTAATCTTTTTTTTACTTAACTGTGATAAGTAAACATTCTAATGTTTCCTCATCACATTTTCTCTCTCTCACTCGGCAAGTAGTAAATGAGTAGAATGAATTGCAAGATATGTGGCAAATTTATTTTTTTTTTATCAATCCTATACATGGAAGGCTAGGTATGATATCATTATTATTATTATGTGACACCTCCAGGGAGTCCAAGGGCTCATCATGGGAGGGCACACTACTCTACTTTGCTAAATACATCTCATCCTCTCCACTACTACTACCATCAACAGCATCTATCGTCCATCATCACCAACAACAGTATGTCTTGTCTGTAAATTGCACGTGTTCTGAAGGCCGATTTGTCTGCATGTGGGATCAAAAATCCGAGTTTTTGGAAGAAAAAGTCCCTGCTACCACTATATCAGATCAGCTAACTCACTTTTAACTGAAAAAGGCCATACAAGCATTCCCCTCATCAGGACGAGAATCGAACCCAGGTCTTTTCCAATCAAAGGGCACAATGTTCCTCTGTTCTTCCAATTGCACTACGGCGGCTTCTATGATATGTATTGTGGTCTGGAAGAGTTTGACTTCATGCGGGTCCATGGAGGCTCAGAAATAATACTAATTTGTATCATTTTGTAAATTTCAGATACCAAACTGGCCTGATTTAAACCAAAAGGATAGGCAAATTTTATCAAAGATTCCTAATTGGCAGTCTCACTGTTATACACACAGATAAACCAACTTTTATTCTCTACAAATGGAAATTGTAATACAACAAAGTTTTGAAATCAATGAAATTTAAAAATAAAAAACATTTCATATTCAAAGTAACAACGATTTCTATAAAGGCATGATTCTTCATAAGCATGCATTTTCGGGAATATGAAAATGCATGCTTATGAAGATTCACACCAAAAATGATAGTGTGAATCTGTAGCATTGATTTCTGCAAGGTCCAACAGTCTCTGAAAAGGGAATGATGCAGTGTGTACATTTCACAGAACATTCCCTTGGTGAGCTGAATTGGAGTGGAACTTCAAGTCCAGTGACTAAGCTAGGAAGATATATTGAAATATTTGAAATATTTCAATATATCTTGAAAGCAATGAAGCAATGATCTAATGGAAATCACTCATGTACCAAACAGAATACCAGACACTCTCTCCAATCACCCAACATCCTTGATCGTTTCTTAACTGGTTTTCATTTCTATCTCCTCTCTCTCAATAACGCAAACCACAGGTGAGATTCACATAATAAAAACATGAGACAGATGGTGGGACTTTACTCCTCCTTTCCACAGTCATATTACTGTTTTTCCTGGGCTTGAGATCCAAATACTTCCTCTGATCAAGTTATGAATATTATCCATTCAGAATGAAGACCATTATTCACCATCATCATCGAATTCCTGCCATGTACCCACAAGAGGTGTAGAGGACATAATAGTACTACATGAAAAAATTATATCATTACTAACTTCCTATCTACAATTTTCCTCCAAATCAATCTGTTACTTGTCAAGACTCCAACATTATCAGATCTTATATTTCTATCATCTAAGGCACTTTGTACCGTATCAATCCACCTATATATTGGTCTTCCTCTGGGTCGTTTTGCTGCCAACCTGGAAGAGAACACTTGTTTTGCTAATCTTTCCTCGGCCATTCTGTTTAGGTGACCATACCACCTGAGATTAGCTCTGCTAACACATTCCTGGATGCTGACAATGTCAGGTTCTTTCCTAATATCCTCGTTTTTAATATGATATTGCCATTGATGCCATCTGTTCACGCCTATAATCTTTCTCAGGACTCTCATATCTGCAGTCTCTAGTCTTTGGTCAAGTGTTCTACTTCTGACCCAGCTCTCAGATCTGTAAGTTAAAACTGGTTTGAACACTGTCTTGTATACAGCTAATTTAGTGTTCCACCAATTTCTCTCTTATTCCATATGAATTTATTCAACTGACTTCCCACCATACCAGCTTTGCTGATTCTGTTGTCTATTTCTATATTTAATTTACCATCTTCAGTAAAAATCGTGCCTAAGTTGCTGAAATGTTTTACTTGTTCCACAGGTTCTCCATTCACAACACAGTTGACATTTTCAATGATTCTGCATATTTTCATTATCTTTGTCTTTTTATTGCTGACCTTCATACCATATCTATTACAACAGCTATTCAATTTAGTCAGAGAATCTTGCAGACTTGTAGCGGATTTATTTAGAAGTATAACATCACCCGCATAAAGCAAAGAGCTGACATTAACATCTCCAATTTTGATATCATGTTTAATACCACTTTCCTTCATAATGTGATCCATATACATAATGAATAACAGACAGGATAATGTACATCCTTGTCTCACACCAGAATTAACATTAAACCATCTTCCTGTACTTCCTTCAATTCTAACTGCTGACTCACAACTCAAATAAAGACTAAGTATTGCTTGATATAATGCCCCATTGACACCATATAACTGCAGCGTATTGAACAGTTTCTCTCTTGGCACCTTATCATATGCCTTTTCCAAATCGACAAAACTTAAATACAGATTTTTGTTATATTCCCATGCTTTCTCGACTATTTGTCGTAAAGTGAAGATCTGATCCTGACAGCCTCTGTTTGGCCTGAATCCAGCTTGTTCTTCACCAAGCTTTTCTTCCACAATTCTTCTCAACTGTCTCTCAAGTATACTTGCATAGATCTTGCCAGGAACACTCAGTAGGGAAATACCTCTGTAATTCTCACATTCAGTTTTATTTCCCTTTTTATATATGGGTACTATGAGAGCTGTACTCCAATCATCGGGAATTTGTCCCTCTGTCCAGGCTTTCTGAACTATGCAGTGCAGCCACTTTTATACCACCATACTTCAGCATCTCTGGTCGAATATCATCTACTCCAGCTGCCTTTCCACATTTCAAGCCTTTGATGGCTTTTTCTACTTCAAGTATGGATATGTATTCCTGCCTGCATGCCTGGGCAGTGTTTTTTACCACTGTGCTGTCATCACTGCTTGTTTCATTTAGCAGTTTTTCAAAGTAATTACTCCATACTTCAAGGATATCTTTTTCTCTCGTTTTCATGTCACCTTTATCATCTCTAACTCCTTTCACAGCACTCTTTCCTCCATTCCTTGAACAACCTCCAGAATATTTTGCCACCTTCTTGATATTTATTTTCTATATTCTTGCCAAAGTCCTCCCATGACTTTTGTTTAGCTAGTTTTACACAGTGTTTAGCATTCATGCATTTGTCTCTATATTCTCTAAGAGCACAAGCTGACTTATTTGATAGGAACTTTTGATATGCTTTCTTCTTTTCCTTCACTGCCTCTTTAACTTCCTGTGTCCACCAGGGAGTTCTGATTTTTTTATCCTTGCAGAAAACCTCACCACATGCCTCTCTGGCAGAATCAATCAATGTTTTCTTCAGAGTTTGCCACTGAGTATCCAAGGTTTGATTCCTGTTCTCAAACTCTTTCATTTTTTCTTCAATAATCTTTGTGTATTTTAGTCTACAGTTCACATCTGAGAGCTGCTCAACTTTTATTCGCTTTAAAACTTTCTTACATGTTATTCTTTTCAATATGAAATTCAATTTTATCATGCTCAAGACTAAATAGTGATCACTTCCAGTTTCAAATCCTCTGTACACTCTGGTGTCCTGCACCAGGGAGAAAACATCACTATCAACAATAACATAGTTAATGAGACTTTTCTTATTCCTAGCCTCTTCTCTCCATGTGAATTTGTGCACATTTTTGTGGACCAGTCCATGTCCTCAGCAGAAATCCAACAGATATTTGCCATTATTATTAGCTTTGCTCTTTTCTCCAAATTTTCCCAAAATATTTTTGTATGTCTCACAATCATTTCCTACTCTGCTATTTAGATCCCCAACAAGGACCAACTTTTCCTTTTTCATTGTGTCAGTTGCTTTTTTAAAGCGTCAAAAAAATTCCTCCACTTCTACCTTAGTAGAACCTTCTGTGGGACCATAGGCACAAATAAGTCTCATTGTCCAGTTCCCCATTTTCATATTTGCCCACATTACTCTACTTGAGACTGACTGCCATTCAAGAAGATTAGCCTTGTATTTTGTGTTGAATACTATGGCTACTCCTTCTTTTCCTTGATTGTCATTGCCTGAATATAACATTTTGTATTTATTGCTCAGAAAGATCTCACCAGTTTTGGTCTTTTTTGTTTCAGTCACCCCTATTATGTCGATCTGGTACTTATCTAATTCCTCAGCTAGCTCCATTTCTTTGCAATTCAGGCTTCTTACGTTGATAGTACCGATCTTTAACGATGGTGATGTTGAGTTGGGATTTGTTTTCAGATTTGTTCCAGTAGCTGACTTTTCGCTGTTCACCCTGGTTCCCTGGCGAAAACAACGGGGGGTCTTGTTTAACCGGCGACGTCCCAGCCGGCATGAAATTTTGTCATGTTGTACCATCATTTTTTATTTTGGTTTAACCAATAAGAATACAATTTGGTCGGCTAAATCCCAAATTGCCAGCCCATCCTCGTTCGTTCAGTATCCAAGTAGATACCCAACAGGGTGCACTACGAGAAGGTGAGGATTGGCTATGTGGAGGTCTCCTCTCAGTTATACTGCTTTGACCCTTAAGCACCCCCATTATTCACCATTCCATTCAAAATTCCTGCCCAACATCCAAACTCTGATTTTGCAATAACTATGCAAATAACAAGGCAATTCAAGAAAAAAAAAATTTTTTTAGCATAGCAAGTTCAGCTTCATTCCCCACTTGCACTGAAGTACACAACAACCAAAAACAAATCCATCTGATTTCAAAATTGTACAATGCAGAAAATTGGAAACTCACCTCTTGCAAAGGCTAACCAGTGCATTTCTATCTCTCCCATTCAGATATCACTGCTGTGACAATGTCCAAAGACAAAGCTCACACTCTGCCATTATCATCAATGCAAACTACAGGTGATCAAGCATAGCCAAAACAACACACTATGTTTCTACAGCCATTCGTCAGAAATATATTAGAATAATCTTGAATATTCTATATCTTATATGGAGAAGATAATTTTAATGGAAATGGATGATGCACAAATTCATCAAGGACATTATATCCTTGAGCATTCTGTAGCAAACTTTCCATAAAATGGGCATGTGTTGCACTTGGCAAAAAGTAAACAAATTACCATAACGTCCTGAGTTAAGTCCCCATACGCACAATGATATTCTAAAGAAAATTCAGTAAAGCAAGGTATCCAATAAAACAAACTATCCTGTTGTCCATACACGTTTGCTACAGTGAGAGTCAACTGTATATTCCTGTTTCATCCAAATTTACTCAAATGCATGCATACAATAAAAGTATGCAGATGAAGTTCTTTGCATGTAATTTTTTCATGATAATTAAGATTATTTTTATAATAAGAATCAATGTACATACATTAACAGAATATATGCAGACGAGACAAATTATGACTTTTATGAAATAGTAAAAAACAGTTGACAGAATAATACCAAACAACAACCATCATCATTGAGGATTATAATGCAAAAAAATTAATCTAATTTTTATACTAAAAGCAGCCAAATATGTCTTAAGTTGCTGACAGCACACATAATGAAAACAGGTACATTGCCCATGGTGAGAGCCATTTCCATAGAGCATTTTCAACCTTAACTTGGTTGAACCTTAACTTGGCAAGAAACAAAACTCTTGAAGATATTAAAGAGTAACTTAGTGACAGAAGGCATAATTTTCATATACTAACAGCCAAATAGCATGACCTTCCACCATAATGTGGGATAATATGCTGATATTTGGAGTTTGCTGATGATGCTAAACTAGGAAGGGCAATAGATAATAAAGGTAATGTAAAGGTCCTGCAAGATAATTTAAATATATTGAGAGTGCAGACCAAAGAAAATTGATACCTGTTTAACGAATCTAAATTTTTAAGTGATTCTCACTCACAAAAGGTTGTAAACCTACAGTATATTAATACTATGGTGTGGGCTAAGAATTTTTTCCTATTTTTTTTTATTAATTTTGTATGTTTTATTTATTTTTTACATAATCTAGAAACCTTGCTTTAGAGACCAAACATGGAACCTTTTCAAGCCACTTCAGGCCTGCAAATAAGTGGGACAGGGGTCTCAAAGGACATTGATCTCCCAGCTAAAGTAGTTGAGGTTAGGTATTTTAGGATGAAAAGATTATAACCTGTGTAATCTGTGAAATGAGATACACAAGACTGATGAAGTTATGGATTTGAGGATGATGATGGAAAGGTAGGTCAGCAGAGCACATATTATAAAAGTGGACAAAATAACTCACAAGTTCACTTGAATATTTAAATACATGAAGTGAACTGCACAAGATTGATGAGACTAAGGATTTAGGGATAATGGAGGACAGGAAGGAGAATTCATAGAGTATATTGCAAAAGTGGGCAAAATAGCTCAAAATAGCTCACTTGGACACTGAAACACATACCAACAAGCAGGGATAAGGAAATTATTATCCATTTTTATAGATGTGAATTTGATACAAATGCATCTGGACTGATATGCTCAATTTGGCTATTTGAATTTCTTGTACCGAAGAAGTGGTGAAGAGAATCTATAGACAAATGACCCAGTGGTGATATGTCTGCAGAGTGCTCTCTATATGAGTAGATTGAAAATTTGTAGGTTATAAATTTAGTTGATATAAGTTACTAACATATGCTATAAGCTACTAATGGATTGAGAATGGAATATGATGCAAAAGAAATTTTTTGATACTTAACACGAGGGGACAGAACAATAGATCACTCCTGGAAGTTGTGTGGTTAGGAAGGCCATGAAAACTAGACTCTTTCTTTCATCATAGTGGCAAATCAATGATGGCTGCCATAGGTAGCCTTGAATGTTTTAGCACTCAGTGACTTTTACAGAAGAACTATGATTATAATAGGCATTGTATGGACAATGACCTTCCCTATCAAATCTTTGGACTCCACAGAGATGCCTATATTATTAATAATATAGTCCTCTTGTGTAGAGGCTTACACAAGGAGTACACAAGAATTCTAATCATCCATGGAGAAGAGTTAGCACGCAAATCCAAGCAATACGGTAAGTCCAAACTACGACTATCTAGACAACTAAATAGACTGGCCTTTTTAAAAAGATGTCGGGACACAAGAGTGATACCGAAATGTGTTAAAATGAAGATCAATTTCCATTCTAAAAAAGCACTCCGGATATACAAACGTGCCAGCTTAGCATTACTACGCGAGCAAATCGCCTCTGCTCGTGCCGCCCTCGCAGTGACGAACGCCGCCATTGGCTCCTTACAAGCAGAGCTCTCCACCGTTCTTAACCATGAACTTTGGTCGATTCTCTCTGACATTTCGGAAACTTCCGCACAGAGAGAATTTCAGAAAATAAAAAACAAACACGTCAAGAAATACAACAACCTGGTTAAAGACAAACCACAACCACAAATTCAACCGCTCCAGACAGTAATAAACCTCTCGTCCAAAAGGCTCAACGATGATGCCGTCAGCGCCCTTTGCCTCGGCAGTAATTTTGCCGTCGCCCCTAAAGAAGTGCCGGTACTCGATGTAATGGTTAACGTCGAACGGGGGATCGGTCGCTTACCGTCGGAGGTAGCCAACAATATCAGACTCGACGTTGCCAACATCCTCGTTCACTCTTCGCCTCCAAAAAGTAACTTATCTTATTCCCAACGCTTGGCTCTCCAGAAACTACGCAAAGAAAAAAGTATCGTCATCACCAGAGCGGATAAAGGTAATGCCACAGTTGTCCTTAATACCAGCGAATATAATCGTAAAATGAACATTATCCTCCGCGATCGCGCTACCTACATCCCGCTAGAACACGACCCCACAAAAACGCAAGTTAAGAAATTAAAAATCTTACTTAAAAAAGTAACCTCCTGGCCCCCCGACGTCACGAAAAAACTTAAACCTTTCCGCTCCCGTCCCCCCCGAATATACGGTTTACCAAAAATCCACAAACCTAATTCCCCACTCAGGCCTATAGTAGATGCCACCAATGCACCTTGTTACAGACTGTCTAAACAGCTGGCAAACTCTCTGTCCCCCCTCACAGGAAATTCTGCTTCCTATATAAAAAACTCGACCCACTTTAAAGCCCTCACAGAAAATTTAACCTTGAATAATACAGACATATTAGTAAGCTTTGATATCTCCTCCTTGTTTACCAATATTCCCCTAACTGACACTTTATCTCTCTTAGAAAACGTTTTTCCCTCTGACATCTTAGATCTCTTTTCCTTTGCCATCAACTCTGGGTATTTCGCTTGGAATAACAAAATCTACAAGCAGATAGAGGGAACCGCCATGGGCTCCCCCCCTCTCACCCCCCCTTGCCAATTTCTATATGGAAGATTTCGAAAAACGAGCCATAGACTCAGCCCCACTCAAACCTTCTATCTGGCTAAGATATGTAGATGATGTGCTCTCTATTTGGCCTCATGGCCCAGACACATTAGATTCCTTCCTTGGTCATTTCAATAGCCTACATCCAAGAATCCAGTTTACTATGGAAAAGGAAAAGAACAATTGTTTACCCTTCCTAGACACCTTAGTCACGCACATGCCTAATGATACACTTGCCTTCACTGTATACAGAAAACCCACACACACAGGCAGATACATTCACAAACTCTCCCACCACCACCCCTCACAACAATATGGCATCATTAAAACCCTTACCAAGAGAGCCCACAATCTTTGTTCCAGTGGAACCACCCTCTCTACTGAGCTTAACCACATACACAGAACTTTCCTCTCCAATGGCTACAGCGAACACAGCATCAAAAAAATAATCAATTTCCCCCCCCATTCCCCATCCCTCTCGTCAACAAGAATTTAAAAATGCCATCACCATACCCTACATCCGTGGTACTTCGGAAAAAATAGCCAAGATACTAAAAAAGTATAACCTACATACAACATATAAGCCCTACCGCAAACTGGCTACCTTTATCCGTTCTACGAAAGATCAGCTCCCTCCTCTCTCTCTGCCTGGAGTTTACAAAGTACCCTGTGCCTGTAAGCTTGCGTACTTTGGACAGACAGGCAGATCAGCATCCATCCGCCTAGAGGAACACAAGTCTTACATCGTTAAACACAACTATGGCCATTCAGGTTTGGCTGACCATGTTTTGGACACCACCCACAGAGTATCATGGAAGAAAACCACCATGCTCCACCACAGCAAATTCAAGAAAGAGAGACTTTTCCTAGAAGCAGCAGCAGCTCTCAAAAACCAACCAAATCTTAACAAATACGGTTGCATTAAGCTTCCGAAGATTTGGGAAACAGTCATCACCAGAGGTCCCACCTTACATTCCAGGCCGCCTACAACTGCCCTTAGAGGGCGCTCCACCTAGATAGGACTTTATTGTCACCCACGTGGTTGGGCTTAGTATTGTAAGTTTTTGTGTGCATGTTACATTAATTGTCTTTGTAATCCCCGTAGATGTCCTAGTGACTAGGACGAAATATAGGAAGTATTAAATTCTATTTTAATTCTTTTTGAGTGTTGTAAATAATCCATTAAACCTCCAACATAATAATATAGTCATCGCTATGGTTTCCAGACTCATCGTACCTCTCCCATAAAATTCATTCACTGACAAATGCATTCAAAACTGCCTCTGGCAACCTATTTACTGAGTAATCACTTTCCAAGCAAAAAAATCGAGTCTTCATGCTTCAATAATAAATACTTCCTAGGAGCTCTGCATTATAAAATGCTTATGGCTACTGGTGGCAAGTTAACTTTTCCTGGTATACAAACAGCTAATTATAAAAAAACTTTTCATAACTAGTTGTGCACAGACTTTTACTATTTGCTTATGCTAGGGTATCATATGAATGAAAAAATTACTTCTTTTCAGGTATATTATATATTGATAATTCTGTATACATTTGATGTTGATGCTATACAAACTCAGCTTCTGTGTACTAATATTTTTATCATAATTATGAACTAATAACAGTTATTATGTATCTTCAAATAAATAAATGAGAACTTTTTTTTTACAATAAAATGCTAACATTCATAAATAAATACCTGAAATTTAGCTTCTAACATTGACAGAGATACAGCTGATTCTACATCCAAATGCCTCTCCACAGCAGCACAAGTTAAAATAAGAGATTTCAGGTTTTCCACTGCATGAAAGAAACCTGACCAAATAAAGAAACTCAATTAAAAATAAAACAATGAAATGTTATCATACTACAAAAACATGCAGACATGAGAATCACATAATTCATAGTCTTTGCTAGAACTAAGATGGTAGCCTGGTTGGTCAAGTGGACAGAATCTCTGTTTCCCAATTATCTGGCTATGATTTTAAATTTATGGCATAGATGATTGTTTCCTAAACTTTAATTATTTGTGTACCCCTTTTTAAAAGTTTAGTAACACCAGCGTATACACTCCTCTCAAATAAAGGCAATTTGGGAGAAGTTATATTTCATTCAAACATTAATAATTACAAAAGGTATTCATTTTTTAACATCTGAGCTATAATAAATACAAACATGTGAAACATTTTTTAAAATTATTAAATACATTTTAGTTATACGAATACAATATGCATATACTAGATTTAGTGAAGAGATTTAAGGAAATTTAGTGGATAATTTTGATTGCTTGATTCAAAAACTATTTGAATTTAAACTTTTAATTCAAGCAGTTCAAACCATGTGGTTGAAGTGCAATCATATCATCAAGCAGAAGCAGCACTAATGGAAGTCAGTCGATACATGCCACACATTTTGTTTATAACTTACTTTAGATTCTTTAGTTATTGTAAAATTAATTATAGAATAAACTTGTACTTATCTGTGATGATATGGCAACAAAAAATAAAAGCTATAAAAATGTAATCAGCATTTAAAAAAAGCACTTTGTACCCCATAAAAACCTTTTGAATATCCTTGGGGGGGGGGTACCACACTCTATGAAACACTGGCACAAATGTTTGTGAAATTCTTTATGTTGGAGACCCGAAGTGGCTTGAATAAGTACCATGCATGGCCTCTACAATAAGATTTTCATATTAGGTGATCCTTAGCCTTCCTACATCATGAGCATGTCCTGTGTATAGGTTTTAAACCTTTCAAGGGTGGGAATGATATTTATTATTTTGCCATTTGATTTCTGACCAAATGGGAAACAATCACAAAATCAACTCAAATCCTTTTCTTTTTAAATGATGAAAACAAAATGTTTCCTTCTTCCTTCCTTCCTCATAGGTTGTTTACTTATAATCCTGGCTGGACATCACAAATGTTGCTTCTGCTCTCTTTTGCCACACTCATAGAAATATACAAAAAAAAAAAAAAAAAAAAAAAAAAAAAAAAAAAAAAATCCATTGAATAATTTGAGTATATTTGTGATATACAGTGGTATCTCGCTAATCCGAACTAATAAAAACCGTGCTCGTTTGGATTACTGAAAAGTTTCGGATTAGCGAATTTCCCCCCGAAAAGACAACATGACTAGCATTTAAGACAAAAATATTCAGATTCTAATGGTATATCAATTTAATTCTGTAAATAAATTAACTGATAGATAAATGCTAATGTACTGTAATGTAAAACAAAAAAAAATAATACAGTACACAAGTTTATTTTAGTTAAAAATTTAATTTGTGTGTACCTGTATTGTTGAGGATTCTGATTTAATAAAATTTCATAGTTCAGTACGTAACTTAATTTTCATAAAAAAATATCACTTTCTTGTATACAACACACAAAAAAGTTTTTTTATTTCTTTGTAAAAAAAGTCACTGATTCTCTTTTGCTTCTTGGAAGCTAAACTTTTTTCGAATGCTTCTTTTCAAAGCTGCATTAGCAACAAAATTTTGTGGAATGGTGTATCATTTTGCTCAGCCCATTCTATACGCATGTTAAAACTGTGAACTTCCTGTTCATGTTTTACTTATTTTTTTTTCTGAGTTCTTTATCATCGTCGTCTTCTAATTCATTCTGCAGCATCATATTTATAATTTTAGCATCAGATTTGATTTCAAATTCACTTTCGGTTCTACCTGTAATCCATTCTGTAATATTTGTTTGTGAAATTTGAACTTCTGGATTTATATTTTTAACCAAATTATGCACATTTTGAATTTCCTCTTTTTTGTGTATATTTGTTATTCATTCTGCAGCATCATATTTATAATTTCAGCATCAGATTTGATTTCGAATTCACTTTCGGTTCTACCTGTAATCGATTCTGTAATATCTGTTTGTGAAATTTGAACTTCTAGATTTATATTTTTAACCAAATTATGCACGTTTTGAATTTCCTCTTTTTTGTGTATATTTGTGATTCATGCCGACAATACAGTAGGTACTGTACAGTATAAAAAAGCAAATGTGAACACATAATAAATCAAAATAGGCCTCCAGTATAACTGTGCAATCGACAGTATGAAAAAACTTTAATAATAATAAAATAAATAATAATACTCAAAATATAATTATTAAATAAAAAAAATAGTACACAAAATATTAATAAGTAATAAATAAAACTTCTTTACTTTCAAACCACAGTTCAGATTACTGGAGGGTTCGGACTAAAGAGGTTTAGATTAGCGAGATACCACTGTATTTTCATCTGACATTTCAAAGATGATATGAATTCACAGTAAACAGTAAAGATGATGGTCTGATATCCTATTTCAACTAGTAGATTTCAATTTCCTACAAAAACGTTTGCTCAGATATATGAAGATAACGAGAGAGATCAGAATTAAATTAAAAGCAACAAACAATTCATCCCTATTGTTAAAGATGAATACACTCTTAAGTATGGAGGCTGCCGTGAAGTCACTAGACTAACTGCAGGAAGTCCTTCTAATCTACACCCTGCAATACCTCATATATTTCACTTCAAACTCATTCAGTGTTGGTGCATTCAGTATTCATTCTGACAACTCATTCCATACATCCACCATTCATTCAAAGACCTTTAGTCAACCCTATCCTGATGCTCAATACTCCACAGTTGCAGCCACTCATCCATGGATCTTCTCTAATACTTCCTCTACCTCTTAAATACATAATTTGATCAAGGAGTGTTAAACTTTTTTGGGCCGAAGTGTGGAGAGGGGGATTTTCAAGTAAAAAGTGACTAGAAGCTGTGTCAATTATATCAAAAAAAAAAAACTGGGAGGGAAGAGGATCCAAAGAAAACTAGAAATAAAATGTATAGAAATATACAAAAAAAAAAAAAAAAAAAAAAAAAATATCCATTGAATAATTTGAGTATATTGTGATATATTTTCATCTGACATTTCAAAGATGATATGAATTCACAGTAAACAGTAAAGATGATGGTTTGATATCCTATTTCAAGTAGTAGATTTCAATTTCCTAAAAAAAAGTTTGCTCAGATATCTCAATATGTTATTGAGATATATAGATATCTCAATAACAAGAGAGATCAGAATTAAATTAAAAACAACAAACAATTCATCAAATGGTATAAGAGAAGGGACAAATAGAAAGAGTGACAAGCTGTAAAAAAAAAAAAATAATGAAGGGTTAAGGGTATTGCTTTGGAGCAAATAATTTGCAAGTGTGAATGAAGCAGTGCAGAATTTGAATGTATTATCAAAGACAGTGAAACAGAAAAAGCAGGAGAGCTGTATGTTGTAAGGTATGATAACAAGGAAATGAGGAGAGAAGCAATGAGCGATGGTTAATGATTAGGATGAGTAGGAACACTGGCTGTGTATGGGATAAATTTCAGGGCAGGAGGGAGCTGTCTCTTGCAGATGAGTTGTATTTGAGTAAAAATCTTTTATTTCAATCTGGTTCAGTAAATTCTGAATAAATGTCTCCCCAATTTTTTCCATTCTATTCTCTTTCTTCATCCATCGTATTCTAGTAACCCTAACAATTTCATCTTACCATCTCTTCCTTGATCTTCCTCTTTGCCTGCTGTAATCCATAGATCTCCATTCTGTTAATAATTTAGGCCATCCTGTGTTATTGTTGCTGTAGCTTGCAATGTTTCAGGGCTATCTCCATTCTGAATGCATTATGTATTTGAAGAGTTAAAAAAAAAAAGCTAATGCCATGCCTTTTATTCCCATATAGATAGGGAGCAGATGATGCCGCTCTAGCCATAAGCTCTAGCCCTATCTAACTTTTTGGAGACTGAGTGGGCAGTTCAATCTCTGCTGGTAGCTAATTGGAGATAAGCTGGCCCAAGGCTATCACTAATTAAGCAGTATGCAGTGAAGAGAGATGTCCTGAGTAAGAGTAGATAAAAAAAAAAAAAATTAAATTAAACCGATTCTACATCCATTCTAACTTTTGTAGCATAAATGGAAGCTGAAATCATGTGCAGTATCACTAGATATCCAGACCTACTCTCCTGTTTTTCAATGGATCCCAAATAGTAGCTACAGCAAGTCCTTTTAACGCTCCAAATTACTCTGTATGATTCTCCACAAGGATGGCATACACATTTGTAGTCTGATATTTACTGAAAGAGAATATCAAATCTTGAATATTCTCTTTCTGACCTTCTTTGGCTTATAGTTTTCTTATCACACTATATAGTGGTGGAATTGGAAGTAGTCTTGGTGCTCTGAGATCCTGAGGTTTGCTGTCCTGCCTGTTTGGCTATAATAAATGTTGAAACTGGTCTTTAGGAGCATAGATACAGATTCTGATTTTTGCTGTAGTTTTATGTACCATTCGTTAAAAATATATTGTCTATATAGTTGAATTCAGAAGTGAGCATACTGTAATCGGAGCAAATCAATTTTTCTCTGTTGACAGTTTTTATAATGCAATACTGCTGGGGAAGGATGATGAAACTGTTGGTGGATATATTTACTTATGCATGTGCAAGTTTTATATAAACGATTAAAGTCAAGGATCCATTTAGTCACTGTGTAACAAGGCTATCCAAAAGATAATTCTGTTTTCAGAAGAGAGTCAGTACTAAGGCTGTGAAGATTGCTGACTTATCAGATGGATGATGAGAAGCAGTATCATCCACCCTGTATCTTTTCTTTTTGTATACTGAAAACTGAAGATTGCCATCAGGTTGCCTTTAGATGAAAACTTCCAGGAATGAAAGGCAACTGATGATTTCTATTTCAAGAGAAAAGCTTGGAAAGAGCTGGACAGAGATGAAGGAAGGCACAAAAGAGTCAGATGGAGATCTGTGGTCAAGGTCCTATGCTTCCAATGGAGTGAAGAGGAATGAGTAATTTCAAGAGTAAATTTAATCCTTAGATGGACTGAACTGATTTTGTGAATCTGTAAGAGGGATATTTGTAAAGGGCGGAACTATATCAAAGATAATTCCAGAAATCTTGAAGCCATCTGAGTTTTTGAAATGTTAGAGAATTTCCAATAAAAAAGGAGAAAACTTTTGACAGATGCTTTGAAAGTTTGTAAGTTGGACAGCAATATAATGTACAATACAATAAATTATAAAAGAGCACTTTTTTATGCATTTTTTTTTGTAAGTCCATAAAGTCCCTGAGTACTAGCATGATGAACTCTAATCTTATTGATTCTACTTCATCTAATAGGATATTTGCTTATAGTTACACCTACCTCTTATGTATCTATATTTTGTAATATTCTTATACTCTGTGAATATATTATTTTTTCAAAAACATCTGTTGAAATGGTAAAAAGCACTATAAATGTAAAAACAATGTTTTTAAAATGCTGCAGAGGAGCACAAGTAATTGCTACTTGCTGTTATATTAAACAAGTTTTTCAATCTATTCAAGCATATCAGATCTATATGCATGCAATTTAATTGTTTTTACTTTTAAAATGTGGTTATTTTTTATTAATCGATGTATTAATAAAAAATTTATAAAAAACTATTTCCAGTGAGCTATTGGTAATTTTATCTCTTGAAGATTATAATAGAATCTACAAAATTTCCTCTGAATCAGCCCAAAAAGATTTTAGAATAATTAAGGAACATCATATTCAAAAATTTAAATTATTATTATAAAAAAAAATCATTATCATCAATATTGGGCTTTCCTTTCAGTAAAATTATGGAGAGAACTGTGTTAGGAATAATTACTTTAATTTCCTGATGTTTTTACTTTCATATTAAGGTCATCATCTAGGGTATACATATATACACAAAGACAAGCTATATTATTTCAAACAGTAAGCCCAAGTGACAATGATTTGATCAACCATTATCTCCCCCAATTGCTAACTTATATGGAAGCTTTTGAGCAATGTGCTCTAAATTGCTTTACTTTAAAACCCAAGTCTGGCTAAGATATGTTTGATGTTTTTGTTATCTGGTCCCAGAGCTGCCAGACATTAGACATTTTCTTTAGTCACTCAAACAAACAGCACAAATGCGTAAAATTCACAACTAAAATTGAAAGTCAGAACACACTTCCTTTGCTAGATATACTTGTCACGTCTTCCTTCCAGCAGTCTTTCCTTCACTATTTACTGCAAGCCTCACATACTGGCCAATATATACACATTACACAGAATTTAATTTAATAACTATGATAAATCCAGCCTTTCTGATCATGCCTTGAATACACTACACAGAACTAACTGGAAAGGCACCTGTTTTTTACATCACACCAAAATGTGGTACGAACGTAAATTTAAGGAGGCCTGTGAAATTCTTATCAACCATCCTAATCTGAACAATAATGGTGGTCTAAAAATCCAAGAATATGAATGGTGTATATTCTACCCACTTAACCTTTTGGTCTAAGAGTTAATTTTAATCAGGACTATAAGTAATCTAGGATCTTAACTAAAATAACAACACTCTTGTTAAATTATGGATTAGGCCACCACTTTTGCTGTATCAAAACTATCTATATGAATTTGTTCTCTGATGATGTTATAAACAGAATATAGCTTTAATGTAGCTTTTTTTTTTTTTTTTTCACTAGCGGTCAGACCAGTAGAATAACAGTGGATCAAATCACTGTCACTTTAACATATTGTTTGAAATGTAATATAGCTTGTCTTTGTGTGTGTGTGTGTGTGTGTACAAGTATACTTCAGATGATGACCCTAATATGAAGGTTGAAACGTTGGGCAATTGAAGTAATTATTCCTAACACGGTTGTAGTCCCCATAATTTTACTGAAATGAATGCTGATCACCATGTAACATGAAAGAAAAGGATTCCCTTAAGTTTTCACCTTCACATCTATAGCTCCAAAAACTTTTCTTATTACTCAGTTCATGTGTGATACTGATAAGACTTTGTAATGACACATCCTATTGCAAGTGGAATGCAGTATTTATTTAATTTAAATCTGTACATCCTTGCAATTTAAGTAGAAATCAAATTTGCAGTTACATCTTCTCTTAAGCATAACAACAATACATTTACAATGAGAATTGATAAAAGATGTACTTTAGTCAGCAAGATAAAAAGAAGTACTTCAGGAAGCTTAATATTTTATACATGATAAATGGTATGCATTGATGCATCTCTACACAATCATAAATAAATAAACTAAATAACATAATAAATGAAGTACAAAGTAATTAGGAAAATACAATTAAAAGATTTGAGGACTTCTAAAGATCCATACAGAAAATGTTCCTTTAAGACTTATTGTAGATTCTACTAGTTCCAATTTACAAACTTTCAAAAATTATTCTTACCGGAGAGCTCCAGGGAATCAGGACTCATCAAGAGTGGCCACATATCACACATCACCTGTCATACACTTTTTTAAATTCATTCATATTAATGGCACTCACTGCCTCCAAAGGCAAGCCATTCCAATCACACAGCACTCTATGAGAGAAAAATCTAGCTCTTGCCCCATTCTTTACTGCATTCATTCATTCACAAGTTCCACGAATACAATTGCATTTTCTCCTCACCTTCCCTAAAATGAAAAATTCAATCTATTGGCATCCTATATGACCCATTCATAAGTTTGTATATCTCTATCAATATCAACTCTATTTCTCATTTCTGCTACTGTCCACAGCCCTGAATTTTCATAATAATAGTAGAAATGTAATTTTATGTTCTGCCCATAGTAAGCCAAGTCACAATCACAAGGAACTTCATACACTCTAAGATATACTAGAATTTGTTATAAATTTGTTCGTTTGGTGTTTAATACCATTAAAATAAGTTATGAAGGACATTCAACTCCAAAGCTTGTCTATTTGAATGTTAATGTTCATTTCAGCATTGCAATTATTCTCTAAGTTGTATTTGCAAACTTTGCAATATATTATCTGAGGCCAGTCTGTGACACAACACTGTTTTACTGCTGTACTGTCAAAATGGAGATGGTTTGGATTGCTAAGCATATATGGAAAGCTGTTGAAGAATATTACTCATATTGCATGAAATCAAAATCTCTGCTGTGGAGACTAACATGGAATTGATTCCCCTTCAGGCCTTTGATAAGCAGTGTGTTTTATGAGTCATACAGGGCAATAAAATCTGTCACCTTTTTCCTTAGCTTGCTGAACCTTAGAGGTTCAGCAATCTAAGGAGGTTCCATTCCTTTTTATTTTAAGATCTTTCAGTCCAGTCCAGGGTTCTCATCTCAGTTGTCTTTTTTGGATGCTATCCTCCCAGTGCTGCCATTTACCAGCTAGTGGATCTAACTCGCATTCCTTCTGACTATGATGAGAATAACTGTGTAGTTTTGAAATGGGAGGTGGCAAGACAGGTGCACCCCCCCCCAAAAAAAAAACAGCTGTGTGCAACAAAAAGAACAGAGACCTGCAAATTCAGGAAATGATTGGCAACCTACTGTAGCATGGCTAACTGAAAGGGAGATAGATCAGAATCAGATTGCATTCCTCTTAAAAGAATAATCAGATTGGCAATGAATCATGAAATTATGTAGAAACTATAGAAGATGATTTTATAGAAAAGAGTTGCAAATGTAGCTGAGGAATACTTATTTGCATGGTAAAATATACTGATACGGTAAAAAGTGCCGTATCAATTAGAAGATAGAAATATAAGATCTGATAATGAGTCCTGACAGGTAACAGACTGATTTGAAGGAAAATTGTAGATAAGAAGTTAGTAACAATGTAAACTTTTCATGTAGTACTATCATATCCTGTACACCTCTTGTGGGTACATGTCAGGAATTTGATAATGATGTATAAAGCATAGACCAGGAAAATAATGAGTACAGCAAGGAAGAAAAAAAAATTAGTAAAGGCAAAGCAAAATCTTAAGATTCTAAAGTTATATGGTTAGCAGAAGAAAGAGTGAATTATGGGAGACCAACTTCAGTTACTGGAGATAATACAAAGGTGACAGTGAGAACATAGCAGAAAAGTTCAGTAAGTATTTTGTCCATGTCCATGCATTTCATGTTGGTGGATAGGTGGGAGAGTAGTACTGAATACCGAGAGAGAGAGAGGGAGGGAGGGAGACTAGTGAATGAATAATATGCACTTTGAATTAAGCAAGCTTGACGTTAAGACTGTGGATCTGGATGGGATACTCCACATATATGAAGAAATGTGTGAAGGAGTGAAGGAATGCTTGTCAGTGCTTACTTATGAGGAGTATAAAGAGTGGTATATGAGTCTACCAAGCAGTCTGTCTCTAAGAGTGCAAGAAAGGAAACAATATCTTTGCATAATTTGCTATCACTGATTTGGGAATCCAAATTGGTAGAAAACCATAAACTGGTTTTCTACCAAGAAAACCATAAACTGGTCTACATATTAGTGTGGTGGTGAAGTGTTGGAGAGGTTATCTAGAGATATAATACATAATACAAAACTGATGAGAATAGGAATCTTTGCAAGATGGCAGCATGGGTTTGTTAAAGAGTTGTCTTATTCATATAAACAAATTATATTTTGAAATCTGGTAACAATTGCATTGGCAAAGGGGATACTTATATGGTAATTTATCTTGAATTTGCAACTACTTCTGACAAAATTATTGCATCACAAACTATTGATGAAGTTGAAGGAAAGGATGAGGATGGTTAGGCAACTGGGTAGCTTAGACACAGGGATGGTTGGCTGATAGAAGCCAGCATGTATCTCCATGTGAATGGAGATACATGCTGGCTTACATGTGGATGAGCAATATCTCAGCGTACCTTATATGTTACTGATATAGTTCCAATAACTCAAGGATTAAAACAAGGAGATAGTCTAGGTCCAGTATTTTTTAACTTGATGTTGGAATAGCCTGTGTAGCTTAGACCACCCAATGGAAGAACATCACAAGTTTATTCAGGGACAGAACCGAAGCAAAAACAGGTGACTAGTGGTGTACCACAAGATTCAGTGCTGGGACCATTGCTGTTTAATTTAAACATAAATGATATAGGAAATAAACTAAAAGGAAATATTCAGTTGTTTGCTGATGATGCAAAATTAGGTAGAGTAGTAGTTAATCAAAGTGATGAGGAGAGCTTGCAGGACAATTTAAATAGGCTGCCAGTATGGGCAAAAGTTAATGGGTGTCAGTTTAATGTCAAGAAATGTAAAGTTATGCATTTTGGAATAAACAGATTACAAGCCATGTATTACATTGATGCTCCAGGAAATATACGAACCATCATATCAGGAAATTAATGATGCATGTGTTAAGGCTACTATGATAGCAATACATGATTAAGTTTACATTATCAATAATCTCCTATGAACCATTTTCCTCCAAATTAGTCTATTACTTGTCGGCATTCAAGCAATAAGAATCTTTCCTCTCTCATTCTAAAGTACAAATATAGAAATCGATAATTTCTCCAACTGTTACCTACGGATGTGAAATATGTATATGTATGGTGAGGGTGGAGAATTTGATTTCATCCTTTGAAAGAAAAATCCTTTAGCTGAGGGAGTGATAATGGTCTCTGGAAGATCAGATGTAACCATGAGATATACCAACTCTAAAGAACCCACAATATCTAGTAATATACTATACAAATTCAAGAAGACTTTAATTTACTATTTATAGTCTTCTTAAAATTAAAATTTTAAGAAGACTATAAATAGTAAAATTCTTGGTAAAAGACCAAGAACTAGATGGACATATACCATTAATCAAGATAGCAACATCATATCGCAATGTCTCCAAACTGGAGAAGTTATGTCCTGGACAGACAGGGTTGGAGGCAACAAATACAGAAGGCCAAGGTTCAATTTGAGCTGTAGAGAAATAGGAAGAAAAAGAACAGTTCAGGATTTCAGATTTAGCTATTTACAAATGATGCTAAACTGGGGAGGATAAGGGGCAGGGAGAGAGAGAGTTCTGATTTAATGTTGCAGTTGTTACAAGAGGACCTGAAAAGGTTGGTATTATGAACTAATAAATAACAGTTAAATGTAAGGTCTGAACTTAAATAAAAGAGCCAATAGGCTTCACTTCAGCGATGTAACATTATTTAAATTAAGAGGATATTAAATCCCACATTATTTCAAAGCCGAATAAGAAACTCAAAGATCGGAATCAAAGAGTTTCATGCTGAATATAGCATGAAATGGGAAGCACTGTACTATAGTAAACTATAGTACAGTGCTTCCCAAACTTATGGATGTAAAGGCCCCCTTTGGAAAAATTAAAATATTTTAGCCCCCCCCCCATAAAAAAATCGTAATACAGACATATATTATATTTATTGTATTTATATTCAACATTTTGCGTTTGTAAGCTTTTTTGTATGCTTCTTATCAATACCTTTGAAATGAAACTTATATGAATAAGCATTTATTTACTGATATTCATTAAGCACTGAAATGCACAGGAAGCAAAATTTGTGAACCAACAGCAATATGTGATTTTTTCCATTAAAATATAAAAAATAACAAAAAAGAAATAATAATTAATAGAAATTAAATATGTTTCTTTTAAGACTAATAAAAGAACTACTTAGTCTTAAAACATTTTAAATTTGTTTTCACTGCCCCCTCAACAAAACTTGCAGTCCCCAAGGGGGGGCCATGGCCCACAGTTTGGGAAGCACTGCTATAGTATATAGTTTATATAGCAAACTATATAAAAGTTTCGGCAGATTGCAGCATAAGCAAAAGCACGTAGTTCAACACTAGGGCAATTCATAGCAAAGGTGGGTAAAGTTCTGATCACTATTCTTAGTATTACCCATAATGTAAAACACATTTCCTAGGAGATGTATGATGTTATACATTATTGTGGAAGGTCACTACCCAGACCGGTTTCGACCTTTATTGAGGTCTCATCAGTGAGTAGGTAGACCAGGTAATACTGAGGTTTTAGCGAAAAGAACTTATATACTTTGCTTATACGAGTAGTCAAAAAGATGCACCCAAAAATTACTTAAATAAAAGAGCCAATAGGCTTCACTTCGGCGATGTAACATTATGGGTAACCTATATTAACATTTATGGGTGCACCTTTTTGACAACTCATATAGCAAAGTATATAAGTTCTTTTCGCTAAAACCTCAGTATTATCTGGTCTACTTACTCACTGATGAGACCTCAATAAAGGTCGAAACTGGTCTGGGTAGTGACCTTCCACCATAATGTATAACATCATACATCTCCTAGGAAATGTGTTTTACATTATGGGTAATACTAAGAATAGTGATCAGAACTTTACCCACCTTTGCTATGATTGCCCTAGTGTTGAACTACATGCTTTAGCTTATGCTACAATCTGCCAACTTTTATATAGTTTACTATATTAGGCATGAAACGCTTTGATTCTGATCTTTGAGTTTCTTATTCAGCTTTGAAATAATGTGGGATTTAATATCCCCTTAATTTAAGTAAGGTCTGAACTTTGACCACAGGGGGGGGGGCTGCAGCAGTTTTGAAATACTCCAAGAGAGTAACTTTTAAAACTGAGGTAAATGATTATAACTGTATCAGATTGCAGAATTCAACATCAGGACAATTGAGTGCCTTGTATAGGAGGATAAGAGGTAATATGATTGAGACAGAAGTTGTTGAGAGGAGCTTATCAGAAGATAAATGAAGGGATAATAAAATCTAATATGATATCTAAAATTCCTGGAATCTGTGTATGAAGGGTCAAGTATTGAAAAGTACATTTTGTTTTGCACTAAAACTGATGAATGAGTGGAATACATTGTTGGAGTAACTGGTGATAAGTGTACCGATGCTGGATGTATTTGAGGCAAAGTATGATAAGAATTGTGGTGTGTAGAGAGCCTGGCCTTTCAGTCTTTTTAACTCAATGAAGATCTGGAAATAATAATAATACTATAAATATTTTTAAACCTACCTACAAGAGCAAAATCACTGTAAGATAAAAGATATTTCTGAAGAACAGCTTTGTCTTCTTGAGTCACTGTGGAAGTGATAACATCGTGTGATACAGCAAATCTAACATGATATCTGAAACCATATAAGTAAATATTTGATATGAACATTTTTTTTTTATAATAGGATAATTAAGATATAACAAGTAATTATATAAAAAGCACAGATTCTCCTGGTAAGAAATTCATTAATTATTTTTATTATGAGTAAGGAAACAAAAATTCTTTTATTCCTTCTAAGCAAGAACCACCACCTACCAAATGTGACTGATTTGAGTTCTGAATTCAGACCAAAAAAAAAATTGACACATTAACAATTCATTATGGTAAATTATAGAGACAACTACCATGTTGGAGTAATAATTTGTATATAAACCAAGATAATCACCCATCATTTTGACCCTCAGCACACACACAAAGAGACAAGCTACATTACAATCCACACAATATGCCAAAGTATCACTGATTTGATCATCTAAGAACACTACTGGCCTGACTTCTGGTAAGGGGGGAAAATGTTACATCAGAAGATAGAGGACTGTTACTTATGAGGGTGGTCTGAAAAGTTCTCAGCCTCGACCATAGATGGCAACACTGGTAAGATTTTTTTTTCTAAGTTGGTATATCTGTCATAAGCATCCATGTGAAATTGCAAGTCATTCTATCAAATAGTTTGTTTTATACAGCTGTATGAAGCAAAAGTGTTGTCTGTATCTCTTGCAATGGGTAAAATTGGGTATCGTGTGGTTATAAAATTCTTTGTAAAAGAAGGTTTAATGCCAAAAGAAATTCATTTGAAGTTCATAAAAGTTTTGGGTGCTCTTTTCCTTTGATTTCGACAATTAAGAAATGGGCTGCC
This sequence comes from Typopeltis vanoorti, assembly GCF_054136105.1. Classification (NCBI taxonomy): domain Eukaryota; kingdom Metazoa; phylum Arthropoda; class Arachnida; order Uropygi; family Thelyphonidae; genus Typopeltis; species Typopeltis vanoorti. The sequence continues at coordinate 1,984,264 of NC_143565.1, read as the reverse complement.
AAATTTAAATGTGGCCATACCAGCCTTGAAGATGATCCACGTGAAGGATGCCCAAAAAGTGTAACAACACCAGAAATCATTGATCAAGTGCACGATATGGTTTTGGATGACTGGCGAGTCAAAGTGCATGAAATTGCTGAGAATACAGGCATTTCAAAGGAATGTGGTATGATATATTTTGCATGAAGAATTGCAAATGAAAAAGCTTTGTGTAAGATGGGTGCCGCACTTGCTCATAGCAGATCAAAACGGACTCGCATGAAAATCTCTGAAGTGCTTGGAGCGTTTTAATACGAATAAAACTGATTTTGGGCAGCGATTTATTACTATGGATGAGACTTGGATTCACTATTACACATCAGAATCCAAACAGCAGTCAAAAAAAAAAACAAAGTGCCAAAGAACACAAAATCGGTTCCATCAGCAGGAAAGGAAAGGTCACTGCATCGGTGTTTTGGGATGCTAAAGGCATTTTGTTTATTAATTATCTTGAAAAGGATAAAACAATAACAGAGGAATATTATTCCAATCCTTTAATCAGACTAGATGAAAAAATTCACGAGAAAAGACCGGGTTTGCAGAAGAAAAAATCATCTTTCATCGGGACAATGCACCTGCCCACAAAGGTTCTTGTAGATAGGCTTATACATTGGTAACATATGACAGTTAAATTATTTAAGGAATTTACAATGTAAACTGGAATATTAATTAAAAGAAACTTTAATAAATACCTCCTATATTTCGGCAATATCACATTGCCATCTTCATGGGAACACACAACTATGACAAGTGCATGCAGGCACTACAAAAAGCAAATAAGGCAAAAGAGAGAAAACCACTGTTGTTCCTAGAGTTCTAAAGGTAACCCCCCTCGCAGGGTATATTGGGTTATCTTGGCTATTGGGCTGAAGTTCTCAAGATACAAGCTTCCCAAATTTGTTGAGGTTTGGAAAGTTTTTTAATGGCTGAGGCTGATTCCATGAACAATCTTTCATATTTAAATTTGCTGCAGTGTATTAACGTGGCTTTCTTCCAATGTAATCTGTTGCAGGTATCCAGAGAATGGCCTGCAAGCCCAGAGTGGCTCTATTGGTGAAACCGGATATAATGTTTGTGTTCAGAAATCCTGACATTTGCTGTCCTGCCTGTTTGGCCAAAGTAGGACAGTTTACAGCTACAAGGGAACTGCTATACCCCAGGTAGGTCTAGGGGAAGTGGCTGGTCTTTGGTGGAGTGGATAAGGGATGCCAATTTCTTATATGGTTTGTAACAAGAAGTCAGGTCATATTTTTTTAAGATTTTGGTTAACTTTTCAGGTGTCCAGGACATAGGGAATGGTGATGGATTTAGTGTAATCTTTGTTATGAAAGGGGGGGGGGGGTTGTGGTTAACTGGTTTTAATATTTTTAGGGGGGGGTTGTAGCCATTGGCTAAGAAAGTGTTAAGGATGTGGTTTAGTTCAGTTGTTAGGGCATTATCATCTGAACAGATTAATTTTGCCCTGTTATATAGTGTTTTCATAACCCCATCAACTATGACATGTGCACGTGTCATAGTTGTATGTTCCCATGAAGATGGCAACGTGATATTACCGAAATATAGGTGGTATTTATTAAAGTTTCTTTTAATTAATATTCCAGTGTATGTTGTAAATTCCTTAAATAATTTAACAATCATGCCCACAAAGGCGTTTTGGCAATGGGAAAATTAAGGGATCTGCACTATGAATTGTTGGAACATCCCCTCTATTCCCCAGATTTGGTTCTCTCTGACTTCTATTCTCTTCCCAAAACTAAAACTCTTCTTCACTGGTCAGCATTTTTCTTTGAATCAAGAGGTGATTGCAGCTATACAGAGGTATTTTGCAGATCTTACTGAGAACCACTAGAGTTGGGATAATGGTGCTGGAGCATTGCTGGAATAGATGTATTAGTCTTAAGGAAGATTATGTTGAAAAATAAAAATAATTTTGAAATTATAAATTTGTTTTTTCATTGTCAGGCCGGAACTTTTCAGGCACCCTCGCATACGGAGAGAAATCAATATCTGAAATATTGCCTAGAGTATAGGTCTATGAGAGAATTGAAACAGACATTATATGAGCTGAATGTGCCATCCATACTCTTGAGATTTTAGGCCATTATTAATTGAGATTAAAATTGGTTGATTAGAATTTCACAGGCTTTTAAATTTTTGTTCATGCCCAGTTGTGGTATAATATAATAGAAACAGGTACCTTTCAAGTTAAGTTGGTAAGAAGTATCCAGAATTATCAGAAAAGACTGATTTTCCATAACTATCAAATTTGAAGTGTCATTTTGTATTCCTTTTTCTCAACTAGAATTATGTGCCCTGTTTCACCTACACACACACACACACAATCTACCAATAACTGTCTGGACGCTTTAGCAATTTACAATTATACTACCAGGCGAGCCCTAATATCGAGTATATCCACCTTTGGCTTTGATCACCTCCTGCAACCTTTGAGGGAGGCTTTCCACCAATGTGAGGCAGAGAGGTGGAATTTGTCTCCATTCCTCTATCAAAGCAGAACTGAGTTCAGTGACAGATCGAGAATGCGCTGCTCTAATTCATCCCACAGGTGTTTGATGCAGTTAAGGTAAGGACTTTGTGCAGGCCAGGGCAGTCATTTAATACCCATCTCTTCATACCATTCCATAAAACTCCATAGTGTAGGCAGCACCTGATTATCCAGAATATCAAGGTACCGAGCTGCCTTCATGGAACTACAGACAATGAACAGTGGTCCCACTCCAAACCAGCTGAATGTACTCCACACCATTACTCCTCCAACACCAAACTTTACTGCAGGTACAACACACTGTGGTAACAAGCAGTCACCAGGTTGCTTCCACAACCTGACATCAGATTGTAAAAGGTAAACCTTGATTCATCGCTCCAGAATACCATTTTCCCTCGTCAATTGTCCAGTTCACTTGCTCTTTACACCAGGTCAGAATAGCAGCCTTTTTCGTTATTGTGATGATTGGCTTGCATGCTGCTGCTCTTCCATGGAAAGTCAGTAAATGGAGTTCTTTTCATACAGTATTAGTGCTAACCATGGTGTTACTGGCACTCTGAAACTTATCAGGGATGGTCTGTGCCTATTGTAGCCAGTTTTTGCATGCCACCTATTTTAACACCCTCCTGTCCCTGTCAGTCATTTTCAACAGCTGCCCTGGATGTTTTCCTGCACTAGTGATGGCAGAATGTCTCCATTTCTTGATTGCATTGCCAATCGCTGATTCTTGAAGCTCCAGTTGAGCAGCAAAGGCACATATGGACATGCCACCAATGTGACAGCCCACGATCACACCTCTCTTGAAGTCACTTAGTTCATGTCATGTTGCCATACCACCTGTATTCAACTGCTACAACGAAATACTGCTTCCTATTATCTGTACACCAGTTTTTATGTTATTAACAAACCTGGAATATTCCATAACTTCAAATAACAGGGCATCCAGATAATTATCGGTAGATAGTGTATATATACATATATATATATATATTTTTGAACATCTTCAACTAAATATAACTTATTATTCATATACACTGGTGTCCAAAAGCTACGGATGAGCTACATTTTTACCTGTATGTGAAAATATTTTCATGACTATGGCCAAATATGGACATTTTTATTGCCAGCATACTAATAAATTATATTACACAAAAAATGTGTTATAAATTTCATAGAAATTAAACTGCAATACATTTTTGTCAAAATTTACAAATTTCCTAAGGACACAGTCAAGGAATTAATGTACGGTGCTTAAAGAAAACTATGCAGAGAGACATTTTAGTATGGAATATGTCCACCCCAAACTACGATGCAGCTCTCACAACATTATACCATGCTTAACACTAAGTGATTCAGGAGTTCTTGAGGCAAACTGATCCACTCCTCCTTCAGAGCAAGGATAAAGGCCTTGTTTTTAAATTTTTCAGGAAGTGACAACGTATACTAAATTATTTATTAAAAAACTTTATCAATACCTTCCTGTATTTTGGCAATGTTACATTGCCATATTCTGGGAACATAAAACTATGATATATGCATGCAGGCACTAACAAAAAGCAAATGATGCTGAAGAAGGAAACTGAAGTTGGTCCTAGAGTCCTAAAAGTGACCCCTAGCAGGCTAAATTGAGTTGTCTTGGCTGCTGAGCTGATGTTCTTAGGATGAAAGCTTCCCAAATTTGGGGCAGTCTCATGCACCATGGGAAGTTTTTTTTGTGTTCAGATATCCTGATATTAGCTATCCTGCCTGTTTGGCCATAGCAGTTTACAACTGCAAGGGACCTGGTATAACCCAGGTAGGTCTAGGGGAAAGTGGCTGGTCTTTGGTGGAGAGGATAAGGAATGCCAATTTCTTATATGGTTTGTAACAGGTAATCAGGTGATATTTTGTTAGGATTTTTGTTAGCTTTTCAGAAGTTCCCCAGATATAAGGAATGGTGATAGATTTAGTGTAATCTCTGTCATGAAGGAGGGGGGGAGGGATTGTGGTTAACTGGTTTTAATATTTTCTGGATTTTTTTGGGGGTTGTAGTCATTGGCTAAGGTGTGAAGGATGAGGTTAAGTTCAGTAGTTAGGGCAGTTTTATCTGAGCAGATTAATTTGGCCCTGTTATGTAGAGTTTTTATAATCCCATATTGGCTAACCTTCTTGTGTAACCAACAAATCACGTGTAACCAATGTATAAGTTTATCTACAAGAAAAGGCCTTGTTTTCGAGCAGCAATGTGTATCCCTATTGCATCCTAAACGTGTTCTATGAAGGAGATCTGGCAGGTGTGCTGGCCACTCAATTTCATTTAATAACCTCGGTCTCCAGAAGTATCTCCACTCCTTTTTATGATGTGGCGTGGCATTATCATCCACAAAAATGAATTCTTCACCTACAACACCCATGGAACAATCAAACATGATGCTAAAGAAAACTTCATTGTAATATCGTTCACTAGTCAGTCCTTTTTTCCAGCAGCAACTGTAGCTTGGTGTGTCCATTAAGCATAATGCCTCCCCACACCATGATCCTAGCACTGCTGTATCTATCCCTATCAAGAACGTTCTCGTGATGGTAAGTACCACTTTCACACCAGATCAAGCGTTGTCTAGAATTGGAGGAAAAATTAAAGCAACTCTCATCTGTAAAGAGTACACCAGATTATTGGTGTCTTGTCCAATTTTTATGGATCCAACACCACTGAAAACATGCTCTATGATGAACTGTGGATAAAAGAACACAGACTACATTCCTTCAGGCCTACTTGACACAGATGTCTTACCACAATTTGTCGAGATATCTGTGTGCTGTGCTTGAATGGAGCCAACTTGTCATGGTGTGTAACTTACATTTTGCTGTTATAACTAAATGCTCTGTGGTAGAGCAAGAGTGACCTCTTAGTTCAAATGTCTGGAACACATTTCATTAGTTTGAAATCCTGCTCAGAAGCTGGATATAACACTATGTATCCAAACTCTCTGGCAATATCAGCAATTCTGCAGACTTCTTCAAGCTTTCCAATAATTCTTCCCTACATGAAATCTTCTACATGATGTCTTTGAGACATCCAAGTTTCCAACTTTATTCTTTCAGAAAAACAGCTTTGAGCTTTCTTCAAACACAATTCACTTAGCACAGCCTTTTGGCTTTTATCCTGTTGAGTGCTATCATGTGATCCATTTGCACATGATTCAAAAATTTGTATGTGTACCTGCTTTATATTCAAAATTGTCAGTTATACAAATTACCACCAGCTGATTTATCTGACTTGCAGTTGTAATCTTCAGAAATAGTGTTCATCCTTAGATTTTGGACATGAGTGTATTTTGAGCAATATGTCATGATGGGCTTCTTTCAGGGAGAAGACAGAAAAACTGATAACAATGTTTAAATTCTGAATATAAGAACGATCCTGTGTCTCAGTCACAACTGTCCAGTAGGAAGAAACTATATTAGAGTTCAGAGATGTGGAAATAGATGTATAATTAATTTAAAAATAAATAAAAATATAAAAAATTATAACCAATTAACAGCAATCACTTCCAAAAACTTAGAAATAGGCATAGCCTATTTCTAAGTTTTTGGAAGTGATTATAGCGGAAATAGGTCATCTTCTGGAGCGTACACACTATACACAGAAAACAAGCTGCACTACAATCAAACTGGTTTGTTAAAGTTACTGACCAACTGCTACAACAATTGTTGGCCTGACCTCTGGTGGAAAAAGTTTGATTGTAATGCAGCTTGTTTTCTCTGTATAGTGTGTACGCTCCAGAAGATGACCTTGACATAAAGGTCGAAACGTCGAATGTAGAGTTTAGTTATATTAAACTAAAGTTTTTATTCAAACACGATAGTTGTCTCCATAATTTTCAAAAATGTATTCGGATCACCGTGTAAGCTTAAAAGAAAGGATTCAGATCATCCATGGAAATGATATCCACAAGTGCTGCAATCAGTATGGTAAGTTAAAGATACGTATTTCCCCCTTGATCAATTGGCTGGCCTTTTTAAAGAGATGCAGAGACGATAACCTTATTCCTATCTGCATCAGGCTGAAAAAGACATTTACGTCCGCTAAAGCACTCCGTATTTATGACCGCACAGAAAAAGCAATGCTTAGAGAACAGATCCAAACAGCCCGCCAAACCTAGCAATAACTCAAAACCTGGTTTCAAAATTGTCATCTGAACTATTGAGCTATATTAATCTAGACATTCTACAAGTACTTGAAAGAATTACTGACAATTCAGCCAAATATACCCTGGAAAAGAATAAAGAAAAACTCAAGACCAAATTCCACAGTTTGAAACAACGGCGAAATATGGTGGCGCCAATCAGGAGACCTCCTCCCCGATATCAACAATGAACAACAAAGAAGGCAGAGAAGGAGCGACCAACCACCGGCAAGCAAGAACCATGTGATGAACATATCAAGCCATATCTTGAACAGCGCGAACTTACGCTACTGAATAAAGGACTTAACTACGAAGGTAAACAAATTGGATTTTATCTACCACATAGAAAGAGGCATCAGTTTCCTACCTAACAATATAGTCGATAAAATATGATTAGAAACTAGTAATGTCCTGAACACTAAGAAAACCATACAGAACAATCTCACAAAAACAGAACTAGCAGCAATTAAGTCTAAAAGCCAACCAAGACATAATAATAACAAAATTGGATAAAGGCAATGCCACTGTCGTCCTTGACAGGTCAACATGCATACTTCAGATGAATCAACTAGTAGCCAATAACAACACATATAAGATGGTAAATTATAACCCAACAAACAGGATAAAGGATAAAACAGAGAAACTACTCAAGTCCATCACTTCTTGGCCACCGAACATGGTTAAAAAACTCAAACCCCACTACGCCCCCCCCCCCCCCCCAGAATACATGGGTCCCGAAAATACACAAACAAAATGTGCCGCTTCGACCAATTGTGGAAGGAATAAACAGCTCTAATTACCACTTAGCCAAGAAATTAGCATCAACACTCAAGGAGTTGGTAGGTCATTTCCCCTCCTACATAAAGAACACACAACACTTTATAAACAAAATTAAAAACATAACATGCGACAAAGACGACTTATTAGTCAGTTTCGATGTTTCTGCCCTTTTCACAAATGTCCCCATCAATGACACAATTCTCCTACTACAGAACAAATTTCTGCCTGACATTACGGCCCTCTTTGCCCACGTACTACAGTCTGGTTACTTCGGGCGACAAAACAAATTTTACCTACAAAAAAGAAGGTACAGCCATGGGCTCACCACTATCCCCCCAATCGCTAACTTCTACATGGGAACTTTTGAGCAAAGGGCTCGTGATTCCACTACGCTAAGATCTACAGTCTGGCTCAGATTCATTGACGACATGTTCGCTATCTGGCCGCACCGGCGACAAACGCTAAACACATTCCTTAGCCACCTGAACAAACAACACGAACGCATACAATTTACCATCGAAATCGAAAATCAAAACGCGCTCCCATTCCTAGACACACGTCTTCCTTCAGGCAGTCTACCCTTCATGGTCTACTGAAAACCGACACACACGGGCCAATACATACATGCTAATTCATACCACCACCCATCACAAAAATATGGAATCATTAACACCCTTAAAAACAGAGCTACAACAATTTGCTCTAACCAGCAAGCCCTGAAACAAGAACTAAAAATCATCAGCGACACATTCATAAATAATGGCTATAACAAAAATACTATTAATAAAATACTCCATAAAACAACAACAAAAACAAATCTAGATTACAGTAAAACCATAGCCATCCCAAACATTAAAGGGTTATCAGTAAAAATCAACAGAATCCTACAACATTATAACCTCAATGCCACCTTTAAGCCACCCACTAAACTTAAAACCATATTCAGCTCCTCTCCTCCCATTGGCACATCCTGGAGTCTACTGCATCTGCTGCACCTGTAACTTACTGTGCATTGGTGAAACAGGATGGACAATCCCTATATGTAAGAAAGAACACACACTAAATATAACCATTACGGTGAAGCAGGCTTCTCAGATCACGCGCTCAACACCTTACACGAAATCAACTGGAAAAGCACCCGCTCTTTACACCATACCTAGTATGAAAGGAAATTTAAGGAAGCCTGTGAAATGCTGATAAACCACCCAAATATCAACAACAAAGATGGCATGAAAATTCCAACGATCTGGATGGCACACATTCAGCCTACCTAATATATAAGATCCAGCATAAGTCAGGACTCTAGCCAATCTTCAGCTAGTATTAGAAACCATTCCATACCAACTGGCTGGAATGTACATGTATAATCGCGATGTTAATATATGTATATAGATAGACACATAGACTTGTTGTTGCATCCAATGTATTTCTACAACCAACAGATAACACTAATAATAGGACTCTAGCGTTGACGAATAATTTTTTTTTCCCCACCAGAGGTCAGGCCAATAATTGTTGTAGTGGTCGGTCAGTAACTTTAACAAACCAATTTGATTGTAGTGCAGTTTGTTTTCTGTGTATAGTGTGTATGCTCCAGAAGATGACCTTGACATAAAGATCGAAACGTCGAATGTAGATTTTAGTTATATTAAACTAAAGTTTTTATTCAAACACGGTAGTTGTCTCCATAATTTTCAAAAGTGAACCTACTGTAGCATCTTGGTATGATTCCAGCAAACTCTGTGTCTAGTGTTGATGGGATGAGAACCATGCCTGAACCTTCAGAATCCAAAAATCTTATATAATCTGTTATTACTAAAATAAATTAGCCAAAAGGCTTCAGTTCGGCAATGTGGAATTATATAAATCAAGTGGATATTAGATCCAGCATTATTCCAAAGCCGAATGTAGAAACTATGAAAGTTTCATAAGGCAAGTTGACCAGAATGCTTACGGGAATACATTCCTCAGCAATCCAAAGGCAACTTGTGAATGCCGGGGAACGTATTCCCGTAAGCTCTCTGGTTAACTTACAGATGGAAGAAGTAGCTGAGATCTAGGTGAGGATTATAAGAAAGTACTTTCCGTACTCAGCCATCAATATATTGCTGGGCAATGCTATGAAGCATTATGTAATTGATGCAGAATGTTAACAATGTGATCTGATATTTGGCTGATTTCCTACCTTGCAGAAAATCAGATAAAATCAATTATCACTTTTCATGCTGATAGACTTATGTAGAACATTTTGAACTGAGGGGAGGGGGATGATGGAGAAGAAGAGATATTTCTACATCATGTTCTGCATCTCTCTCTCTCTCTCTCTCTCTGTAATTAGACCAAACATTTATGTTCGGTCTAATGCGCAATCCAAAAATTCATTATTATCACATCGACAGTAATGTAAATATGCCTGACTAAATGCATATAGCAATTTGATATTCGATGCTTAGCAAGTCCTCCCCTCCCCCACACACATATCCAGCAACTACTTGCAGTCAGAGGTGATATAAAGTTCTGTAATAAATGAAAAATCAGCATGTCCTTGATTTTTACAAGCTTGTTTCTATGAATGGCAAGCATACTGTTGTCTGGAGTAGCTAAAATTCTTGACCAACCAGACATTTCTACAACACTGACATCAGTCTGAACTGCATACACCATCTAGTTATTGTTTACTTATTTGGAGTTATGACTGAAGCATTTAAAGCTCTGAGGCCAGTGTATTATGTTTGTCACTTGTGTGTACTTCTGGCCAGTTATCCTGTTTTGAAGGATGAAAAATTCTGTCACCTTTGTATGAAACTAGATAGCTCACTTTCAACTGAAAAGTTCTTATAAAGGTTCACTATATCCTAGGTCTCCAACGGTCACACAGATAGAGGTGATATGATGACAAAGGTTCATTTGATAGATGATTTTCTGGAAATATAAGAAATGCACAAAACTGTGGTTCCCCTAACATATATAAGGGAGAAACAGCCAAGCCATGTTTAGAATATCTCTAACAGCCAATACAGTTTTGCCCTCCTAGAAAAAAAAAATTATGAAAACATTAAGTATTTCTAGTTCATTTGTATATGACATGTCTGTATTTATATTGTAGTGTAAAACTACAATATACATATAGACTGACAAAGACTTCTTAATTTACTCTTATAAAAATGTGATTAACATTTTTTTTTTTTTTTACCTGTTTTCAAACCACTTAATAATAGGATCCCACTTATCTTTTTGGAGAGATGTTAATTCAGGTGGCTCATCTGACTGATAACTATTAGAAAAAGAAAAAAAAATCACAACTATAGCATACCGTTTACAAGTGCAAAATCTTTTTTCTTTCATTCAGTGTTGCATTCTCTCTCTCTCTCTCTAAGAAGTCCTCATATAATGGAAAATTAAAAATAGCTTTCAAATTGTCCACAAAAATTTTCACTTTTTCATTTATCCTGTAGATGACTAAAAAAAAAAAAAAAACCACTGACTTTTTTTTTTAATCGCAGTATCCTGCACATTCTCAAGTAGCCTACAGGATACTATGATGCCACAGTGCAGGGTTTCCCAAACTTCTAGCTAAAGTGGAGCCCTAAAGAAAGCAAATTATTTTTTTGGAGAACCCTCACAACTCATCTTTAAAGTAAACATGAAAAAAAAAAAAAAAAAAAAGGAAGAAATCAACAAACACTCAACCATTTTACAATTTAGTGCTCCGTAAATTAAAAAAAATTTTAAGTTCATTTTAATGACTACAGTGTATTTGTTGTTTTGACCTGCAGAGTTTTTCAAAGTCTGGTATGATGGACGTAACTTGTAGCATCATATCATCGATTCATTAATTTAAATTTAAAAAAAAAAGAAAAAAAAAGTGAATGTTTGTAAACAAGATTTGCAGAGCCTGCTTTGGAAAACTCTGCTATAGTACAATATAACTGATATTACTAGCTTCCTATCAACTGTTTCTTTGAAACTGATTTATTTGTCAGGTTTCCAATGTTATCAAATCTTACAATTCAGTCTTTTGAGCCACTAGCTTAAATAAAATTATAATAATTGCATCGATCCATCTAAATTTTCGTCTTCCTCAGGGTTTTTCTCCTGCAGCATGGCACTGAATCCCAGTTCTGCTAACATTTCCATTCTATGTAAGTAACTCTACTATGTTAGATTAACTTTACTCACACATTCTCTAATGCTAATAATCTCTAATAATAATATCAAATTCTTTTCTAATATCTTCATTTTTAATAGGATTCTGCCAATGATGACATTTCTTCACCCGAATTTTAACCAGAATATTTTCATATCTGAGTCTCTACATATGAAAAGAGTCTCAAGATATCATATCACTTGTGAATGGCCAGTTATAGATGGCTAATTTCTCTTATTCCACAAATTTATTTAAATGGCTCTTAACACAGTAACAATGCTTATTATCTTCATTCTGCAGGCAGATAGGAAGATCTGTTAACATCTGCCGGGAAGATCATAAAAGATACATTCACTACCATTATTATGGCAAGTCAGGACTGGTAGACCACATTTTAGACACCCCTTCATACAGGATTAGACAGAAGAAAACTAATGTGCTATTTAGAAGTTATTACAGATCCAAAAGATTATTTTTCGAGTCAGCCATGGCTATGAAGAATTCTCCTAACCTGAAAAAATATGGTTGCATTAATTTGATAAAAATTTGAGAGCCTGTTTATTTTATTTTATTTTACATTAGAGAGCACCAAAATAGGACTTCAGATCTTTTGTCCATTACAGTTGTATTGTTTCACTTGCTCACTGTCGTGTATAGATGCTGTTGTGCTCTGATAATGCTGATTTGAAATTCAACAAAATATAAGCAAGTTAATTAAACATCTTTTTTATAAAATAGTTCATTTGGTGTTGTTAATACCATTAAAAATAAGCCATGAACAGATCATAGTTATATTCCAATGATTTCTCTTTTTTTTTTAATTGTCCTAACAATACCTATTTATCTAAACCTAGCTTCTTTTTCTTCAAGCATCTTCACAGTAATTTCCCTTAACCACATTTCAAGTAGGTTTATATAAACACTTAAAAAAGAAACACCTTTTTAATTCTCACACTAAGTTTTCTTCCCTTTTCACAGATGAATACTATATATTAATCCCACATGAAAGGCTGTAAACCTATCATATGTATAGTACTGCAGGTGAGGTAATAATTGAATAATCTGGGAACCTGCCTCTAGAGACCAAATATGGTACTTTTTTAAGCAACTTCACGTCACCAATAAGCAGTGCAACAACTTCACACTGGGAAAATGACATCTCACTTAAAAACACACATTCAAGCCATAGTGGGATTCTAAACCAAAATGGACAGGGAGAGATTTATTCACTTGACCAACCTGGCTACAAATGAGATCTACAATATGGAATTCAACTTTCTGAGTAGATTGTTCAAATTTATACTTCATTTTACTTTATTTTATATGTGGATCCTATTCCACAAAAGGTTTTTGTAAACCTATAGTACATTCATATTGTGAGTGGATTAAGGATTTTTTTCTATTTTTATTATTATTTTTACACAGTCCAGAAATCCCACTCTAGAGACCAAATGGAACTTTTCCAAGCCACTTCAGGCCTCCACTAAGCAGAGCGGTAGTTTCACATTTGATGATGAAGTTCATTTCCTATCTAAAGACAATCATTACAATTACAAACATCCATGTCCATGGCTGGATTTAAACCTGTTGGTTGAAGAAGCAGATGTGATAAACATGCTGGCAGTATAATACCTAACAAGAAATTATCCTTTTTTTTTTTTTCATCCTTCATTTATACAGGCATAAAAAAAAAATGTGCACCTGAAAATATTTTCATAATTAAGTTATTTGTATATTATTATTATTATTATTATTAAACAAGACCTCATGGAGTCAAAGACTCATCTGGGAGGTCCTTTTATCACACACACATCGCATCATACCGTGTCTTAAACACACTCAAACTGCTTGCAGACACCACACTCTCAGGCAAGACATTCCAATCATTCACAACTCTGCACGAAAAAAACCTGCCTCTCACTCGCCTACTCACACCCTCTTTATACAGTTTCCAGGGAAGACCTCTGGTTCTCCCCTGATCTCCCACTATTCTCTGTAGAACTTCTCCACTATTGATCTTATAACAACCCCTTACCAACTTGTAGGTCTCTATCATATATAGAACAGATGACTCTGCATAAAGTTGTACTTTGTAGTCTTTAATGCACAGCACATCTACCTCATAGGGCATATCTGATATATGTTATGGTGAGAATCACTATCCCAGCCAGTTTCAACCTCTATTGAAATCTTATTAGTAGGAGCTTGACATGTGAAAATAATAAGTCAATGAAAATATAACCCCTGCCAGTTAATAAGACGGATTGCTTAATTAACAATACAACATGTAAAAAAAGTAATATTTTAATCCAATATTTCATCCACAGTAACTGAGGCATGAAATATTACATCCTCTCGTTAAAGTCCATAGTGGCAGTTTTTTTGTTGATTTAAATAAGGGCTATCCAACCTTATTTAATACGAGGGCTGCATCCAATGTGTATCTAGTAATTTAGTGAGCAGCAGCAACACAACCTCGATCGTTGAACAAATGAACAACACTAATTGCATAGCGAGCGCCTAGAGCATTCATTAGAACAAAACAGTGTAAGAACACTTCTTCATCATCAAATTCCTGTCATGTACTCTCAAGGGGGGTGTACAGGATATGATAGTACTACACGAAAAAAATTACATCATTACTAACTTCCTATCTATAATTTTCCGTCAAATCAGTCTGTTACTTGACAAGATTCCAACATTACTAGATCTTATATCTCTTTCCTCTAAGGCACTTTGTACCGTATCAATCCACCTATATCTTGGTCTTCTGCTGGGTCATTTTGCTGCCAACCTGGCAGAGAACACTTGTTTTGCTAATCGTTCTTCGCCCATTCTGTTTAAGTGACCATACCACCTGAGATTAGCTCTGCTAACGCATTCCTGGATGCTGACAATGTCAAGTTCTTTCCTAATATCCTTGTTTTTAATATGATATTGCCATTGATGCCATCTGTTCAAGCTTCTAATCTTTCTCAGGACTCTCATATCTGCAGTCTCTAGTCTTTGGTCAAGTGTTTTACTTCTGACCTAGCTCTCAGATCCATAAGTTAAAACTGGTTTGAACACTGTCTTCTATACAACTAATTTAGTGTTCCCACTAATTTCTCTCTTATTCCATATGAATTTATTCAGTTGACTTCCCACCATACTGGCTTTGCTGATTCTGTTGTCTATTTCCATATTTAATTTACCATCTTCACTAAAAATCGTGCCTAAGTAGCTGAAATGTTTTACTTCTTCCACAGGTTCTCCATTCATAACACAGTTGACATTTTCAATGATTCTGCCTATTTTCATTGTCTTTGTCTTTTTAATGCTGACCTTCATACCATATCTAATACAACAGTTATTCAATTTAGTCAGGGAAACTTGCAGACTTGTAGCAGATTTATTTAGAAGTATAACATCATCCGCATAAAGCAAAGAGCTGACATTAACATCTCCAATTTTGATATCATGTTTAATACCACTTTCCTTCATAATGTGATCCATATACATAATGAATAACAGACGGGATAATGTACATCCTTGTCTCACACCAGATTCAACATTAAACCATCTTCCTGTACTTCCTTCAATTCTAACTGCTGACTTACAACTCAAATAAAGACTAAGTATTGCTTGATATAATGCCCCATTGACCCCATATAACTGTAGCGTATTGAATAGCTTCTCTCTTGGCACCTTGTCATACGCCTTTTCTAAATCGACAAAACTTAAATACAGATCTCTGTTATATTCCCTTGCTTTCTTGGCTATTTATCATAAAGTGAAGATCTGATCCTGACAGCCTCTATTTGGCCTGAATCCAGCTTGTTCTTCCCCAAGCTTTTCTTCCACAATTTTTCTCAACACCGTTTCTCAAGTATACTTGCATAGATCTTGCCAGGAACACTCAGTAGGGATATACCTCTGGAATTCTCACATGCAGTTTTATTTCCCTTTTTATATATGGGTACTATGAGAGCTCTACTCCAATTATCGGGAATTCGTCCCTCTATCCAGGTTTTCTGAACTATGCAGTGCAGCCACTGTAAGACTCTTTTATCACCATAATTCAGCATTTCTGGTCGAATATCATCTACTCTTGCTGCCTTTCCACATTTCAAGCCTTTGATCGCTTTTTCTACTTCAAGTATGGATATGTATTCCTGATTGCATGCCTGGGCAGTGTTTTTTACCACTGTGCTGTCATCACTGCTTGTTTCATTTAGCAGTTTTTCAGAGTAATTACTCCATACTTCAAGGATATCTTTTTCTCTCGTTTTCATGTCACCTTTATCATCTCTAACTCCTTTTACAGCACTCTTTCCTCCATGCCTAAGCTTCTTCAACAACCTCCAGAATATTTTGCCTCCTTCTTGATATTTATTTTCTATATTCTGGCCTCCCATGACTATTGTTTCTGTATTCTCTAAGAGCACAAGCTGACTTATTTGACAGGAACTTTTGATATGCTTTCTTCTTTTCCTTCACTGTCTCTTTAACTTCCTGTGTCCACCAGCGAGTTTTGATTTTTTTATCCTTGCAGACAACCTCACCACATGCCTCTCTGGCAGAATCAATCAATGTTTTCTTCAGAGTGCCAATGAATCTCCAAGGTTTGATTCCTGTTCTCAAACTCCTTCATTTTTTTTTTCAATAATCTTTGTGTATTTTAGTCTACAGTTCACATCTGAGAGCTGCTCAACTTTTATTCGCTTTAAAGCTTTCTTACATGTTATTCTTTTCAGTATGAAATTCAATTTTATCCTGCTCAAGACTAAATAGTGATCACTTCCAATTTCAAATCCTCTGCACACTCTGGTGTCCTGCACCAGGGAGAAAACATCACTATCAACAATAACATAGTCAATGAGACTTTTCTTATTCCTTGTCTCTTCTCTCTATCTGAATTTGTGCACATTTTTATGTTGGAACATGGTGTTAGTAATAACTAGTCCATGTCCTGAGCAGAAATCCAACAGATATTTGCCATTATTATTAGCTTTGCTCTTTTCTCCAAATTTTCCCAAAATATTTTTGTATGTGTCACAATCATTTCCTACTCTGCTATTTAGATCCCCAACAAGGACCAACTTTTCATTTTTCATTGTATCAGTTGCTTTTTCTAAAGCCTCAAAAAATTCCTCCACTTCTACCTTAGTAGAACCTTCTGTAGGACAATCGGCACAAATAAGTCTCAATGTGCAGTTCCCCATTCTCATATTTGCCTACATTACTCTACTTGAGACTGACTGCCATTCAAGATTAGTCTCGTATTTTGTGTTGAGTACTATGGTTATTCCTTCTTTTCTGTGATTGTCATTGCCTGAATATAACATTTTGTATTTATTGCTCAGAAAGATCTCACCAGTTTTGGTCTTTTTTGTTTCAGTCACCCCTATTATGTCGATCTGGTACTTATCTAATTCATCAGCTAGCTCCATTTCTTTGCCATTCAGGCTTCTTATGTTGATAGTACCGATCTTTAACTCTGGTGATGTTGAGTTTTTTTTTCAGATTTGTTCCAGTAGCTGACTTTTCACTGTTCGCCCTGGTTCCCTGGCAAAAACAACGGGGGCCTTGTTTAACCGGGCGACGCCCCAGCCGGCATGAAATTTTGTCATGTCGTACTATCGTTTTTATTTTGGTTTAACCAATAAGAATACAATTTGGTCGGCTAAATCCCAAATTGCCACCCCATCCTCGTTCATTAAGTATCCAGGTAGAAACCCAACAGGGTGCATCATGAGAAGGTGAGGATTGGACATTAGGTCAGAAGCCCTGGTCGGTTCTCTGCATTCCTTTAAAGGCTATGGGGAGGTCTCCTCTCAGTAATACAGCTTTGACCCTTAAGCGCCCCAGAACACTTCTTTGACACATCTAATATTTGAAAAACACATGGATTATAGTCATGTAAAAACATAAAAAAAAAAATAAATAAATAAATAACCAACATAGAGATTATCTATTAGTGATAGAATTAAAATATGTAATATGCATTCGGTTCAAATTGTTGTTTTATTTTCTCACTTGTGAAAATCAAAACCCACAGGTGGGCTGCACACAATTGCACTGCGGGCCGCATGTGGCCCGTGTTTTGGACAGCCCTAATTTAAATGAAGGATGACAGTCTACCAGATATTTGGAAGTGTTCTATATCCAAATTTGTTTAGATAACGAGTCTTTTATAGAGCATCGACAGATTTCCAGTTCAATCTTTTGAAGCACACTTTTTAGTTTTTTCCCCATCTAACTAGTGCAAGGTATTGAGCTTGTTGTCTACTAATACCACTTTATCCATGTTAATTCATAATTATATAATACTGGCATTCTCTCTGTTTAGCTGCAGATCTAGAAGACAAGACTATCAATAATAAAACTGAAACATTGAAGAGGTGGTGCTGTGCACCACCAGAAGAAGATCACTGTTAAAACTGTCCAGAGATATAAGTTTCGTGTAACATTGGTGAAAACTGTGTGCATTTCAATGAAAAGTTATTTATTAATGCTAATGTGCTAAGTGAGAGTGAATACACAGTAATCATTGAGATTGTTAATAAGTTTTGTAGCAGATTGTGCATAATACAGCTTACAGTAAACGAAAGCAAAATGGTGGTGAGAACAAGATCAAACAGATGTGTGGCATGCAAATCGAACATGGTGAGCGGTGTGGACTTTCTGAAGGTGGTTCACTGTCAGAGTGTAGTACATATTGGAGGAGTGTGTGCATAGAAGATGCATTTCTCGAGTGATTGAAGAATAGTATCAGCCTTGATGAGTGAGAGAATATGGTTGTGAATACAGAAGAGACTGAAAGAATATCAGAACAGGAAGCACAAGATAAATTCTTGTCCTTCCTCAAAGTCCAAAGCATGAGATGATTTGACCCTGACCATCACAACTATATTAAATATATCATTTGTCTTGCACTGTAAAGTAAAAAATGAAAAGTGCTAATTTCTTTTCATCTGCCACAATTAGAAATTAAAAACAAGTGAGAAAAGAAATTGTCTCAAAGACTGTTTTTATTCCTGATAGTACCAAGACTGGCCAATTACTGGACTGTTGATCAAAAAATTGACTTCTGTGCAAAGTATAACTGGCTAAATTATCAAAATAAGAGACTTGGATGTGCATTATGCAAATGAATTGGAAACTCCTGGAGTGGAAGAAGAGATGGGGACGAAGATTTCTAAAGAATGGGCAAACAAGTTACCCATTTTGGTGAAAGTGGACAACAACAGCTGCTGTCTTTAAGAAAGAAAATTTTCAAACATAAAGGAAACAGTAGTATATAAAGCTGCTATAAAACTGCATGCAGAACTTAGAAATAGTCCCTTGAAAATCTGCTTAAAAAGTATCTTGTGCAAAATTAATAACAGCAATAATTAATTTTTCGTATCACATATTAAAATAGCCAAAGAAAATTAGTCTTTTCAACATTCTGAATCAGAAACTGACCTACAAGAATTAAATGGAATTGACATATATTCTCTTCTTTATTCAACTAATGCTTGTAATAACATCTTGCACATTAGCAATGAAATGAGAAAAAACTCTGGATAATAAAATCACTGTCATATAGTAAAATTTCAATGACGAACTGACTATGTTGAGTAATGAACCAACTTTAATCGTGCTACTACAAAACAGATAGTTGATCTCTGTCCAATTGCCTTCAATAAGTATAACATGAAAACTATTTAAAATCTCACTCTAAGTTCTGAAATATGTGATGGTGCAAAAGCAGGGTTATCAAAGTAATGAAAGAAAACTTGCCTTAATTTTGACATTGCACTAATCACCAATTAGAACTATCATTTGATGATATTGTGAAATTAGTTGCAGATATCAATCGATTTAAAGAATTTATTGACAAACTTTATGTCATGTGCAACATATCACCAAGAAATGAAAGTGAATTTCAGCATATCACAGAGAATTGAAAGTGTGTGAAAATTCATTTATCAAACAATTAAGAATTGGAAACATTTTTGGTACATGACGGATAGCATCGAATTTCCAGTTAGACAATGAACATAAAAACAAGATGTTGCATTTAGGCATTAATGATCAGGGAAAGGAAGGAGTAGCTATAGTATTCAACACTAAACACAAAAATGATCTTGAATGAGAGGGAATATTAAATAGAGTGATGTAAGCAAACGTTACCAACAAGGTATATGATGGTAAGAACCAAATACTTTTAGAAGCGCAGTCAGTACTTCAAGTTCCTTTTAGACTGTGTGTCTATACCCAGTTATCTAACTCTGCTTACAAATCAAATTAAAAAAAATTCAATATATGTAAGTTAACTGACAGCATTTTATGCATGTGGTACATTAATATGAGGGTGTGCTGAGAAGTTGTGATAATCGCCATGAAGTAGAACCGTGAAGAACTAGAAATGAGATAGAACCATGTAACTTACACATTACTCTACATATTCCCCATGAAGTGTTATACACTTCTTACAACACTACTGCATCATTTGCAATCCTCTGAGAAAAAAGCCTTTCACATGATGCATAAACCAGTCATTTTTGCTTTAGGTGTTTATCAGAACTTTTCAGCCCCCCTACATAGTGCTGATCACAACTAATTTACATTAAAGTGGATATGCAGTGTCATGCAGTATTAATATGAACTATGACATGCCACTTACCAAAGTGTATCTGTATCCATGAACTGAAGAATGTGATCAACTAATTTCTCCTTACTTAGTCTATTTGGGTTGTCAATTGATGTATTACAAAGATTAGTCTACAAAAATAAATAAGATATGATCGTCTTCAAAACAAGATGCTATTCATTATAATAACTATAACAAAGTAAAAGATCCTGTCAGGCAATATGACAAGATTTGTTACCACACATAAAAGTAATTTTCTACTTTGCAACGAACAGCATCAGTTTACTAAGGGCAGGTCATGTCTGAGCAACTTGCTCACATTCTATAATAACGTTACCATTGAGTTAGACAAGGGGGAATGGATAAACCATGATACTTATGGATTTTGCTAAAGCTTTTGACAGAATACAACATGGAAGATTGTTGCATAAACTGGAGCATATAGGATTGGATTATAAAATATTTGCATGGATAAGAAGATGGCTGACTGAAAGTTATCAAAAAGTAGTATACAGAGGATTTGAGTCTGCAAGATTTAAGAAAACCAGCAGTGTACCACAAGTATCAGCTCTTGATCCATTGTTATTCAATCTGTATGTTAATGACATTGGGAAAGATTTGGCAGGTGACATACAACTATTTCCTGATGATGCAAAGATAGGCAGGATAATCAATGAAACTGATAAGCAGCACTTGTAGAATGATTTGAATATGCTAGAACTGTGGTCATCTGAAAACGGCTGTCAGTTCAATGTTAGTAAATGTAAAGGGGTGATTCGATATCCAATGTCATATTATATAGGTGGGATTATGCTAGAAGAAACTAATAGACTAGGGTTCTTAGAGTTTTAGGAGATAGAAGGTTGAAGTTTCAAGGGCCATATATCAAAGAGTGCAAATACAACTTGGAGGATGATTGTAATGCTAAAACAAATTTGACATGTAAAGACAAGGAAGTCATTTTGCCTCATTACTTAGTCTATTTGGATTGTCAATTGCTGTATTACAAAGATTAGGCTACAAAAATAAATACGATATGATCGTCTTCAAAACAAGATGCTATTCATTATAATAACTATAACAAAGTAAAAGATCCTGTCAGGCAATATAACAAGATTTGATAAGACCTCACTTGGACTACAGTGCACAGATATGGTCGGTTGGTTTCTGTGGCACTACTGAGACAGTGGACAGAGTGCAAAGAAGAGTTTTAAAAATGATATCAGAATTATGGAATACTGATTATTATTATTATTACAGGCAACTCCAAGGAGTCCTTAGACTCATCGAGGCAGACCCTAAACATTATGTCAAGAACTATTCAGCATTTGCACAGTATCTATAATACTTTGCTTTGAACTCAATCACAGTCATGGCACCCACAACAGCCTCAGGCTGCCCATTCCACTCATTCACCACTCTCCGAGTAAAAAACCTAGTTTTAACACCCTTGCTAACTACACTCTTGTTCGGTTTCCATGGATGGCCCCAAGTTCTCCCACCACCAGACCTGTTCTGAAAAATTTACTCTGAATTAATCTTGTAAAAACCTCTCAGTAATTTGAATGTCTCAATCATATTGCCACTTTACTGCCTATCAGTCAATAACTGTAACCCACAGATCCTCAACCTGTTCTCTTAAGGTTCATTCCATAGACCACCTACCATCTTGCTCACTCACCTCTGGATCCTCTCTATCTCCTCCAATCAAGAAGAAACCCTGGTGCTTAGATCTGGGCACAGTAATCAAGATGGAGTCTTATCAAGGCTTGATAAAGAGGAATAATAACCTGCTTGTCAAAGTATTCTTCAGTAACCAAGTGATCTGATGAGCTGATTTAACAACTTTTGTTAAATGCCCCCTAAACTTCAACTCCTTATCCACCAACACTTCCAAATCTCTGCCTTCGTCAATTTCCTGGAATACAGTTCCACCAATGTGGTATACTGCTGTTAATCTTTTCACCCCAAAATGCATAACTGCAGTTTATTTAATTTGTTCATTAAACTGACATCCTTAGCCCAGTCTGCCAATCTATCCAAATCATCCTGCAAAATTTTGACATCATGTGTATTCACTATTGCTCATTCTACCCAACTTTGAATCATCGGAAAATAAATGAACACTTCCTCTCAGATTTTTTCCCATATCATTAATGAACAAATTAAATAGCAGTAGTCCAAGAACAGAACCCTGCAGCACACTGCTTGTCACAGGCCTTCTTTTGGACACTAATCCTGAATAAACTGTTCTCTGATATCTCTCCATCAACCATCCACTTATCCATCTCATCAACCTTATATCCATCCCCCATGTGCTACAGTTTACTGATTACAATTCCATGTGGTATTCTGTCAAAGGCCTTAGCAAAGTCTAGCAGTATCACTGTAAACCCATTACCCTTATCCAATTCAGCTGTCACTGTATAATAAAACGTGAGCAAGGTACTGAGGCATGATCTACTCTTCACAAAACCATGCTGCTCGCCATACAGTATTCCATTTCCATTTATCCATTTCTGTATTTTGCTCTCGACTAATTTCTCCAATACCTTGACAATGACTTCTGATATGCTGATCAATCGGTAATTTGCAACAGCAGTCTTGGAGCCTCCTTTATGCAATGGAACTATTTTACCCTCATTCCACCCCCTCGGGACTAACCCAGAGCTGAGACCTAAATTAAACAATATGGTCAAGGGCACTGAGAATTCCTTTGCAGCTTCACATAAGACTCGACCTGGTATACCATCCAATCCCATTGATGTATTCACATTAAGGTTCTGTAATATACTATTCACCTCCATTCCTGTATAAGCCATTAGTTCCCTCATTCCTTCAATATCACTGCCTGGATGATATTACAGGATAATTCTACTATTTCGACTGATTCAGTTACCTCCCTACTATCGGCATTCCTTAAAATCATTCTGCCGTATACATTTTTTCTTTTACTTGCAGCATATCAAAAGAACGGTTTGGGATTCTCTTCAGCTTGCTTTGCTAATTTCCTTTCATAATCTGCTTTTGCTTTTCTTACCACACTAGTTACCTTTCTGGACTGCACTTTGTACCGTATGTGTGCCTGCAGGTCACCTTTCTCCATAAATTCCCTCCACAGTTGTTTCCTTTTTTTTTACAGCTCAAACTTAATGGTGTTATTCATCCATTTAACCCCTACTTGATTTACTATTCGGACTCTAGGTATACAGTCAGACATTATCTCCCTCAAACACTCCTTTAATCCTTCTCATGCACTATCAGCATCCAGCCTTTGCAGTTTGACAATGCCATGGTACAGATCCAAGCAATCTCCTTTTATGAAGACAGATTGAGAATATGTAGACTGCAGACACTAGCAAACAAAAGAAAGGGGGAGGGGATATGATTGAGACTTACAAAATTGATAAATAACATAAAACTGATTTACCTTACATATGTATTTTTATCATCATCATCAAATTCCTGATATGTACCCTTAAGGAGTGCACAGGATATGATAGTACTACATGAAAAACTAACATCATTACTAACTTCCTATCTACAATTTTCCTGGAAATCAATCTGTTACCTGTCATACTCCAACATTATCAGATCTTATATTTCCATCTTCTGAGGCATCAATCTTAATGGAGAAAGAATTGAGGAAGTCAGGAAGTTTGAGTACCCGGGATCCATTATTAATGTGAAGAATTGGTGTTCAGAAGATGTCAGAAAAAGGTTAGGAATGGCTAAAACAACAGTCAGAGACCTGTCTAAAATCTGGAAGGATGGATCTATCTCCATGGGAACAAAGTTGAGGATTTTGGATGCAGCTGTTTTTCCAACAGCGACTTATGGATGCGAGACTTGGAACCTAAAGAAGTCAGATAAGAAACGGATATCGAAAGGCTGGCTCAGCGTTAGATTTTTCGCAATGGATGCGTTGCGGAAACTGCTACATGTATGCACCGAAAAATGTGAAGGATCTGTGGTCGGTCTGGCAAAATGAAAAGAAAGAAAATGTCGACGTATGTGAGAAGTGTCGGGATAGGCTGGAGCGTTTAGGAATGGAAGCTGACATCGGGACCGTAGCGGAAGAACTTCGGCGGGAGTTTATGAAAATGAAAAATGACCTTCATCTTCTTCACGAGGAAGTGGAAGTGATCGGTAAGGAGATACTGGAAGTTAAAGCTGAATTTAATGTGTTAAACAGAGAAATTAGGACTATAGAGATTACTTTAGCTGAAGTAACTAGAACAGGATTACATATGGGTGAGTCTTTGGTGAATGATTCAGTAATAAATAGTATGGGAGTGATTGGGAGTCAACATAATAAAACCACAAGTGGCCAAGAAGAAATGAGATGTAGTGAGAGTGGGGGGGTAAGTAATAGAGAGTTGAGTAATGAAGCTGGGAGAGTCATGCTGAATAGTGTAGAGAATGAGTCCATGAGTGTGAACTTGAATGAAGTTAATAGTGGTAAAATATATGGTGATTCTATGATTAAGGGTATGGAGAGTGGTATGCATGAGGAGTGCTTGGCTGATGGTACAATAGAAAGAGTGGCTTTAGCAATAAAGAGAGGGCATGAAACAGACAAGATGATAGTTATGGTGGGTACGAATGACCTGAGAGGTAGTATAAATCGGGTAGGAAAAGATTTAAGAACATTATTAGATATTGTGAAGAGGAAAAGTGTCAATGGGAGAATAGTGTGTGTGCTGCCTCGTTTTGACAATTACGAGTTAAGTAGACGAGCAATGATAATGAATGATATGATTGCAAGAATGTGCAGAAAAAGAGGTCTGGAGTTTGTTGATGTTTGGAGTGTGTTTGAAGGAAAAAGGCAGTTGTATGCTAGAGATGGACTGCATCTTAACATGGAAGGACATAAGAGATTGAAGAAGTTATTGTTTTCTGAACAGGTTGAAGTTATTGGGCAGGGAAACTAATATTGAAAAGGTTGAGTGTAAGAGAGAGAAACTTTAGCACTGATTGTGTATTTATTGATCCTTATAGGCAGAATAAATTGCAGAAGAGAGGGGAAAAAATCGGCATAGGACTACGGTAGTTAGTGACTTATATATCAGTTCTAAAGCCGGTACAAGATCTAGAGGGAATCTGCAATTTTTGTATACCAATGCTAGAAGCATTAGAAATAAGAGAGAAGAATTTTTGGCATTAGTCAGTGAAATCTCACCAAAAGTTGTAGGCATTAGTGAAACTTGGCTGTCAGCAGAAGATGTGGTCACTGGAATTGAATGTGATGGGTACAGTATTTTCAGGGAGGATAGAGAAGATAGAACAGGAGGAGGAGTACTGTTGATGATAGCTGATGTGTTGCAGCCAAAGAAAGTAGTATATCATGATGATAGACATGTGAATGAGAGTTCATTTGAGGCAGTCTGGTGTGAAATAGTGACCAACACAACCAAATATACAGTTGGATGCTGCTATAGGCCAGGGAGTACAGGGGGAGATATTGAATTCATGCATCAGCAACTTAGTGCAATGAGTGAAGGCTTAGTGATTATTATGGGGGATTTTAATTATGGTGATATCAATTGGAAGGAGGAAATATCACGTAGCAAAAAGGAAATGGAGTTCATACATCTGCTACGAGATAATTACTTGAAACAGCACGTAACTGAAGGGACACGTGGTGTGAGAGTGTTGGACCTGGTTATTGGTTCAGAGGTTATATGCATAAGTAAGGTGACCTCGTTACCTCCAGTTGGTGAAAGCGATCATGTGGTATTGACTTGGGAGGTTGCAAAATCTGTGGATTTTTCTATTAAGAAGGGGTATGTACGAAACTACAGGTTAGGCAATTATAACAAGCTTCGGAGTGAGCTTGCAGCCATCCCATGGCAGAACATATTGCAAGGGAAAGATGTTAGCAGTGCTTGGGATAAAATCAGCGGGTATCTGAGGAAAGCAATATCAGATTGTGTCCCCATGGTCAGGAGGTCAAACAAGGCAGGCATTAGATGGATGAGCAGTAGTATCAAGCTTGAACTACAAAAAAAGAAAATGTTATGGAGAATTTACAAGGAGAAGGGCGATCAGGACACCCATGAGCAGTACAAGGCTCAAGCTAGGAAGGTTACCAGCATAGTAAGAAAAGCTAAATCAGATTATGAGAAGACCTTAGCCAAAGAGATCAAGGGTAATCCCAAAGAGTTCTTCCGCTATGTGGCAAGTAAGAGGAAGAATGACTTCGGAAGGATAACCTTAGTGGGTGCTG
Source organism: Typopeltis vanoorti (assembly GCF_054136105.1). Taxonomy (NCBI): domain Eukaryota; kingdom Metazoa; phylum Arthropoda; class Arachnida; order Uropygi; family Thelyphonidae; genus Typopeltis; species Typopeltis vanoorti. The sequence goes on along the minus strand of NC_143565.1, from coordinate 1,957,777 downwards.
ATGGTATTGAGGTGACAAAATCAGATGTAATAGTCGAGTTACTGAGTGATCACTTCTCAAAAGTCTATCACCCAAGTGAGGATATCTCTATACCTATAGCAATACCTAATGTGAGAATTGAAGCTAAAGAATCAGAGGTATTAAATATATTGCCAAACTTAAATGCAAACACTGCGGTAGGCTTAGATGGAATATCAGCTCGGGTGTTGCGTGAAGGTGCAAATGAATTGTCAACCCCTCTTACCTGGATATTTAATTTAAGTTTGAACTCTGGTATGGTCCCTAGGGAGTGGAAGTTAGGCAAAGTGGTTCCTTTGCATAAGGGTGGCTCTAAAACTGCAGTATTGAATTACAGACCAATCACCATCTCAGGAGTAGTGGTAAAAGTATTGGAAAAGTTGGTTAAAGACAAAATTCAAGAATGGGTGGATCAGGATATGATACTCTATAGAGGCCAACATGGTTTTGTTAAAGGTAGATCCTGCCTTAGCAATCTATTAACTATCCATAATAGAATAACATCAGAGTTGGACAAAGGAACTGGCTACACAGTGGTACTTCTGGATTTTGCTAAGGCTTTTGACAGGATACCCCATAGAACACTGTTACGCAAATTGGAGCAGATGGGAATGGATATTAAATTGGTGATATGGATAGGAGAATGGCTCAGGGAGAGATACCATAAGGTGGTGTATGGAGGAGCCGAGTCCAGAATGAGGCAGGTGACCAGTGGTGTGCCTCAGGGCTGTGTGCTTGGGCCAATGTTGTTTAATTTGTATATAAATGATATAGGAAACGGCTTAAAGGGAGAAAAGGGAGATATTCAGTTGTTTGCTGATGATGCAAAGTTGTGTAGTGCAATAAAAAATCAAGCTGATGTTGAAAGTTTGCAGGAGGATTTAAATAAGCTGGTAAAATGGGCAAAAGAAAATGGATGTCAGTTCAATGTGGAAAAGTGTAAAGTCTTGCATTTTGGGATTAAAAGATTACCAGCTGTGTACTACATAGACGGAAAGGTACTCCAAGAGATTGATGAGGCTAGGGACTTAGGGGTATTGGTAGATAAGGAGATGAAGTTCAGAGGACACATTGCTAAGGTGTCCAAGATTGCACATAGGATTACTTGGTTGTTGAGGAACACACTGACATCCAGAGATAAAGAGGTTATTATTCCCCTTTATAAAGCATTGATACTTCCACATTTGGATTACTGTGCTCAGGTCTGGTCACCTGGATTCCTTGGAGATGAGGAGGCTGTGGAGAGGGTTCAGAGAAGAGTGACCAAGTTGGTGAGTGATATAAAAAATGCTCCCTACATTGATAGATTGAGAGCTTGTGGATTGCAGAGATTGGTTGATAGGCGAAGAAGAGGGGATATGATAGAAACATTCAAATTACTAAAAGGTTTTTATAGGATTGATGCAGGGGAAATGTTTCAGCTGTGTGATAGTGATGGAAGAACAAGAGGTCATCTCTGGAAATTAAAGAAGAGTGTGGTTAACAAAGGTGTCAGAACAAGGTTTTTTGCCTGGAGGGTGGTGAACGAGTGGAATTCATTGCCTGACTTTGTTGTGAGCTCTTCATCTGTAAATGAATTCAAGAAGAGATATGACAGATATTGTTTTGCTAGTTTGGGTCTCCAGCGATGAGTCTACTGACTCCATGGAGATACCCGTAATAATAATAATAATAATAATATCTGCTTTTGAGATGTGGTGTTACAGAAGGCTGTTGAGGATATCATACACTGAAAGGCGTACAAATGAATGGGTGTTAGAAAAGATTAGTAGAACTTTAAGGCTCCTTAAGGATATTGACAGAAGAAAATTAAAATATTTTGGACACATAGAAAGGATGGAAGGAGGACTTCTCAGAACAGTAATAGAAGGTAAAGTTCCTGGAAAAAGAGGCAGGGGTAGACCATCAATGAGATGGATGGATGGCGTGTGTGGAGTGACTGATCTTCAGAGAGTTGAGGCTGCCAGAAGGGCAAACAACAGAACTACATGGCGAGGCCTAGTGTAGAACATCATCGAGCATCGGAGTGACCATATGGCATCTGTAGATGCCCAGTGAACACAGACGACAAAGACGAGGCATCAATCCATATATATATATATATATCTGGGTCTTTTTTCCTGTCAACTTGGCAGAAAACACTTATTTTTGCTAGCCATTGTGCTCCCATTCTGTTTAAGTGGCAAAACCACCTGTGATAAGTTCTAACATGTTCCTGGATGCTAACAATATCAAGTTCTTTTCTAATATCGTCATTTATAATATGATATTGCTACTGATGCCATCTGTTCATGTCCCTAATCTTTCTCAGGACTTTATCTGTGGTCTCTAGTCTTTGGTCAAGTGTTTTATTTCTAACCCAGCTCTCAAATCCATAAGTTAAAATTGGTTTGAAGTTAAAATTTATTTGACTTGTCTTGTATACAGCTAATTTAGTGTTTTGACTAATGCTTCATACCAAATCTATTACAACAGTTATTCAATTTAATCAGGGAATCTTGCAGCACATCATAAACATTATCAAAGACATTACATTAGAAAAAAGATGACTTATTAGTCAGTTTTGACGTCTCTGCCTTCTTTACGAATGTCCTAATCAATAGAACAAATTCCTTCCAGATATCACGGTGCCCTTTGTGTATGTATTACGTTCTGGTTATTTTGTATGACAAAACGCTTTCTATCTACAAAAAGAAGGCACAGCCATGGGCTCGCCATTATCCCCCCACCTATTGCTAACTTTTATATGGAACATTTTGAGTAAACATGCTTTAGATTCCTCTCCTTTAAAACCCAAAGTCTGGCTGAGATACATTGATGATGTTTTTGCGATCTGGTCCGATGGCCGCCAGACACTAGACACATTCCTTAGCCACCTAAACAAACAACACAAGTTTCTAGATACACTTGCCGCACATCTTTCTTCTGGTAATCTTTCCTTCACTATTTACTGGAAACCGACACATACTGGCCAATGTCATTAATACTCTATAAAACAGGGTTCTGAAGATCTGCTCCAGTAAACATGCACTGAAAGATGAATTTAAAGTTATCAGCAATACTTTTCAAAAAAATGGGTACGGCCAAAACACTATTAACAAAATTCTCTACAAGACCTCAATAAAAAACAAAGATAAACCAGACTACAATAAAACTATGACCATTCCTTACATTAAAGGAACATCAGATAAAATAAACAGAATACTACAAAAATACAACCTCAAAGCCACCTTTAAACCACCCGCAAAATTAAAAAGCTTACTTAACTCATCCAAAGACCCATTCCCTCCGCTGGCCCACCCTGGAGTATACCGTGTTTATTGCACCTGTAACACATCATATATAGGAGAAACAGGATGCACAATTCCTATCAGACAAAAAGAGCATAAACGGCACATCAAATATAATAATTATGGTGAAGCTGGCCTTTCTGATCATACCCTGAACACCTTACATAGAATTGACTGGAAAAGCACTAGTTGTCTTAAATTCCGCAAATTTAAGAAAACCTGTGAGATCATTATCAACCACCTCAATCTGAACAATAATGATGGTCTAAAAATCGCAAACATATGGAAGGCACATATTCGACCCATGGAACCTTCCTCTCTAAGAGTAACTATAAACAAGACTGTAGATAATCCAGGATCCTAAATCAAAAATAACAATTGTAATGCTAAAAATAGGACATCATTGTTACTGAAAGAAAACTATCTATAAGAAAGAATGTTTATTCATATTATCATAAAAAGAATTTAGCTTGATGTAGTTTCTAAATAATTAAATTTTTTTTTCACTAGAGGTCATGCCACTAGAATAACCTGTGTTCAAATCATTGTTTCTCTAGCTTACTGTATGTAATGTAACTCAGCTTGTCCTGTATATTTGTATATGCTCCAGACGATGATCTTAATATGAAGATCGAAAAGTTGGGAAATTAAAAGAGTTATTTATAACACGGTTGCAAAGTCCATAATTTCTAAAATGAATGCTGATCACCGTGCAACACTAAAAGAAAGGAATCTTGCAGACTTGTAGCAGATTTATTTAGAAGTATAACATCATCTGCATAGTGTAAAGAGCTGAGATTCCAATCTCCAATTTTGATATCAGGTTATTCTAGTGGCATGACCTCTAGTGAAAAAAAAATTTAATTATTTAGAAACTACATCAAGCTAAATTCTTTTTATGATAACATAAAAAGAATTCCAGCACTACTTTCTTTCATAATGTGATCCACATAATAAATAACAGAGGGGATAATGTACATCCTTGTCTGACACCATATTTAACATCACACCATCTTCCTGTACTTCCTTCAAATCTAACTGCTGACTTACAACTGAAATAAAGATTAAGTATTTCACATGGCATATTCTGGTAATTGGACCCCATTTTTTTAATAAGCTATATAAAACACAATGAATTAATAAAAGACCCGACAAGTTTTGTAAGTTATTTGACTTACATCTTCAGGGGTAACTTAAAGTTTAAAACACAAAGAAAAGATAAATTATTTGTAATAGTTCATACTATACAGTTGTAGCCGTCTGACAATTCATAAAATTAAAAATCAGAATGCAAATTCAAAGCAGTGCTGGGTTTAAACAATGCTGGATGACGCCATGTTCTGTTGTTCACTTTCATAATGTCCACGGTCTGAATGAGGTATATTTTTTATTAAAGGTGACCAAGCTGAACTTCTAATCCACAGAAACCTCCACTTACAAAGATTAAGTATTGTTTGATATATAATGCTCCATTGACACCATACATCTGTAGCGTTTTGAATAGCCTTTCTCTTGGCACCTTGTCATGTGCCTTTTCCAGATCTACAAAACTTAAATACAGATCTTTGTTATATTCCCACTATTTCTTGACTATTTGTTGTAACATGAAAATTTGATCCTGACAGCCTCTATTTGGCTAGAATCCAGCTTGTTCGTCACTCAGCTTCCCTTCTACAATCCTTCTCAACCGTTTCTCAAGCATACTTGCATAAATCTTACTAGGAACACACAGTAGGAAAATACTTCTGTAATTCTCGCATTCAGTTTTATTTCCCTTTTTATATATGGGTACTATGAGAGCTCTACTCCAATCATATGGAATTCATCCCTGTGTCCAGGCCTTCTGAACTATGCCGTGCAGCCACTGTAAGACTTTAATACCTCCATACTTGAGCATTTCTGGTCAAATATCATCTACTCCTGCTGCCTTTCCACGTTTCAGGCTTTTGATGGCTTTTTCTACTAGTATGGATTATGTATTCCTGATTGCATGTCTATTGAGTGTTTTTTATTACTGTGCTGTCATTACTGTTTGTTTCATTTACCAATTTTTCGAAGTAATTACTCCATACATCAAGAATATCTTTTTTCAACAGTTTTCATGTCACCTTTATCTTCTCTAATTCCTTTTACAGCACTCTTTCCACCATTTCTAGGATTTTTCAACAGCCTCCAGAATATTTTGCCACATTCTTGATATTTATTTTCTATGTTCTTACCAAAGTCTCGCATGATTTTTGTTTAGCTAGTTTTACACAGTGTTTAGCTTTCTTACATTTGTCTCTGTATTTTCTAAGGGAAGAAGCTGACTTATTTGCCAGGAACTTTTGATATGCTTTCTTCTTTTCCTTTGCTGCCTCTTTAACTTCCTGCATCCACCATGGAGTTCTGATTTTTCTATCCTCGCAGACACCCTAATCAGCCCCTCTGGCTGAATCAATCAACGTTTTCTTCAGAATTTGCCACTGACTCTCCAAGGTTTGATTCCTGTTCTCAAAACCTTTCATTTTTTCTTAAATAACGTTTGTGTATTTTAGTCTACAGTTCACATCTGAGAGCTGCTCAACTTTTATTCGCTCTAAAACTTTCTTCTATGTTATTCTTTTCAATATGAAATTCAATTTTATCCTGCTGAAGACTAAATAGTGATCACTTTCAATTTCAAATCCTCTGTACACTCTAGTGTCCTTTTGCACCAGAGAGAAAACATCACTATCAACGATAACAAAGTCAGTAAATTTTTTCTTATTCTTTGCCCCTCTTCTTTTCATGTAAATTTGTGCACATTTTTATGTTGGAACATGGTGTTAGTAATAACCAGTCCATGTCCTGAGCAGAAATCCAACAGGTATTTGCCATTATTATTATTAGCTTTGCTCTTTTCTCCAAATTTTCTCAAAATATTTTTGTATGTCTAACAATCATTTCCTGCCCTGCTATTTAGATCGCCGACAGGGACCAACTTTTCCTTTTTCATTGTGTCAGTTGCTTTCTCTAAGGCTTCAAAAAATTCCTCCACTTCTACCTTGGTAGGCCCTTCTTTGGGACCATAGGCACAAATAAGTCATTGTCGAGTTCCTCATTCTGATATTTGCCAACATCACTCTACTTGATATTGCCTGCCATCCAAGATTAGCCTCATATTTTGTGTTCAATACTATAGCTACACCTTCTTTTCCCTGATTGTCATTGCCTGAATATAATATTTTGTATTTACTGTTCAGAAAGATCTCACCAGTTTTGGTCTTTTTTGTTTCAGTCACCCCTATTATGTCGATCTGGTACTTATCCAATTCCACAGCTGGCTCCATTTCTTTGCCATTCAGGCTTCTTATGTTGATAGTACCGATTTTGAATTCTGGTGATAAGTTGGGATGTTTTTCGGAATTTGTTCCAGTAGCTGACTTTTCATTGTTCACTCTGGTTCCCTGGTGAAAACAATGAGGGCCTTGTTTAACAGGGTGTTGCCAGAGCCAGCATAATATTCTGTCATGTTGTATCATCATTTTATATTTTGGTTTAAGTCAACAAGAATACAATTTGGTCGGCTAAATCCCAAATTGCCAGCCCATCCTTGTTTGTTCAGTATCCAGGTATATACTTAACAGGGTGCACCACAAGAAGGTGAGGACTGGGCATTAGATCAGACGCCCTGTCAGTTTTCCATATTCCTTTAATGACTATGTGGAGGTCTCCTCTCGGTTATACAGCTTTAACCTTTAAGCACCCAATTTTTATTATATATATTTATTTATTATATATTTTTTGTTATTTATATATTATATATTTTTATTAGCATAAAATTTTCGCCCTAGTATCAAGGGCATCTTCAGTATGATTTTCAATTAAACAACAAGAAGAAACCGGTATATTCCACCATGACATGCCTGAACTGCATGACACGTACATTATGTAGAGCATCATGGTCTAATTTTATAAGGTTCTAGTAAAAATAACTTTAACAAGATTTAATAATATATAAAAAAATCATTAAATTTAAGTTAATTCTGGAATTTGGGAAGAACTATTTCCCATAAGGGAAATAATTTAAGTCCATTGTTTCTATTTAGGTTCGGTCAATGTAGCAAGGTCTCACAATTAAAAAAAAAAAATCAGCTAACGCCTTTTTATTCCCGTATACGGAGTGTAGGCGAGGCCATTTAGCCCTATCTAACTTTTGGAGACTGAGTGGGCAGTTCAATTTCCACTGGTACCAATCAGAGATAGATGGCCCAAGGCTATCACTAATTAAGCGGTACTCAGTGAAGAGAGACCGCTCAAATGTGCCGCCATCTCGTGGTCCCTAACCCTAACACAATATATTTAATGTCTGAAATAATGTGTGTTCTACGGTCGATTTTCTTGAGTTTACAGGATGAAAAACCCGAGTTTCCGGGAGGAAAAACCTGCTTGCCCGTGCCAGAGATTGATTAACTCGGGAACCGGTCGAAAAAAGGCTTAGAAAAATTTCCTCTAGTCACCGACTAGACTCGAAACCAAGTCTTCCTTCGTGCGGCCAAGCGCCGTGGTTGGCAAACGCCACATCCACTGAGCTACACAGTCTCACAATTCTCTTTGCATAAATGTTCCAAGAGATTATTACTTTTATTGAGAACCTTAATTTTTTTCTGAAGAACTCTGTGTCTGGTGATAATAGCATTCTCTGCAACTCCTGATTGCCCTGGCTCATTGAGCTTAAGGTAGTCTAAATGTGAGAACATTTCTTTTCTGGACTGTGATTTATACATTTCATAACTTCTCTCACTCTAATTCTCATAATATTCCTTCCACAATATCACAACATCATCTTCTTATGGATCTTTTGCTTAATAAGGTTGCACATCCATTTAATTTTCATCCTAATTAATTATTGTATGATGAGACATGGCTGTGAGTCCCCTTTTATGGGGAGGTACGGCACCATCTCAGTTCCCAATATTTTATCCGAGCTTGGAAACGGCATTGCTGAAGAATCAGACCTATGGCTGGGTCAGTATTCCTGACTGTAATCTCTGTGTATTTACGGGACCGGTTTGCTTGCTTGCGGGATGAAAACCCCCAGATAAACTGGTGGGAAAAAACCCTGCTGTCCACACCCAAGACCGGCTAACGTGGCTATGGCTGAGGAAGATCCTTAAGCTTCTCACGTTGTCGACGGGAATCGAACCTAGGACACTCCTTCCCCAGGCATGTGGTTGCAAAGCGCAAAGCCACTAGGCTAACCACGCGGACATTTTCATCCTATTTGTTCTTCAAACTCTAGGAAGAAATTTATACACCACATTATTTAAGCGTATTTTCAAAGCTTCTCATGAAATGCTGATATCCTTTCCATTCAATGACCTTTAGAACCAACAATAATATTCTCCTGAGCTTATAATTTCCAGTTTTATAGTTCAGCATGTAACCTGTCCAGATTGGAACATCAATACGATTGGCTACTTCCCAGGTAAGTACATTATGATCACTTTCACCAATTGATGGCAAAACAGTCACTTCCCTAACTGACACACCTTTTGATGCTATGATCAAATCTAACACACTTTGTCCTAGAGTTGCTTCTTTCACATGCTGCTTGAGAAAGTTGTCATAACAGCTCAGTAAATAAGTATATATAAATTAATATATGTATTCATGAGCTTCGACTTGGTTGATATGATACATTTTAAAAATAGAGAATTAATGACTTTAAACCGAGATAAAATATTAAGTTTTAATGAGAACGATACAACTTGTTTCAGCATTTTACAGCCTTCATCAGGTATCCACTAAAGGTAGAAAATAATAATAAAAATTGAAGTTTCTAAAAAACTGAGAATCATAGGTAAAAATGCAATACATAATTGACATATAAAAAACGTATTTTTTCTAGTTGTTCTATCCAACGTGCCATTGTTTATTGCATGCGTGCTTGTTTGTAGGCTCTCGTGAATGCCAGTATTGAACAACTGCAGTATGGCTCTCAGGGATGTGGTAACTCAAATTGTTGTTTAAGTGTTCAGGATTAAAGAGGATTTCCCTGAATTCCACAATTTTCCTTTCAAACTCATCACTGCAACGAAAAATATTTTCGGATCTATCGCAAACTGAGTGACTTTGGAGATCATCACGAGGATTGTTTGAGAAAAGAACATGACTGGATAACGCAGTTGCATGTGATCTTTTATAGGAGATGTCTCTCTTATGTTCCTCTATACGTAGTTCAATAGATTTATTAGTCTGTCCAAAATAAGGAATATTACAATCGCACCATAATTTATATACACCTGGATATTTTAGGTTGTGATGAATAGGCTTCGGATGGCTTATAAGAGAACAGATTTTAGGAAGAGTAGTGAAAAACATCCTGATGTTCTATTTTTTAAGGACTTTAGTCAATTTATTGGAGACTGAACTAACGTATGAGATGGAGATACTACCTTTAAAAATAGTAGTTTCTGTAGTGTACTACCTAGGAGATCCAGAAGAAATTTCTTAATCGTTTTTTCAGAATATCCATTTTGTTTAAAAATAAGAGAAAGGTGATTAATTTCTTTTTGGAGTTCATCTGGTTCATTTAAAAGAAGGCATGCTCTGTGTCCTAAGGTAGAAATAGTTCCGAGCTTTTGTGGTGGAAAATGATGAGATTGACAGTGAAGATATCTATTAGTATGAGTGGGTTTTCTGTATATAGAGATTTTAAATCTATCAGAGTATCGTGTAAGAATTACATCCAGGAACGGAAGACAGTTATTTCGTTCTAGTTCGGCAGTGAATTTTATATTAGGATATTGGTTGTTAAGATGATGAAGAAAATCCATGAGAGATGTGTGCCTGTGACACCATATGATAAAAATGTCGTCAACATAACGTAACTAACCAGAGTTTGAGTTTAAATGAGAAGGATGATACTGCTTTCATTTCAAAATCTTCTAGGAAAATGTTTGCTAGAACCGGGGATAAAGGGTTGCCCATTGCTAGGCCTTGGTTCTGTTTGTAAATGGAGTGCGATATTTGAAGTAGCCAGATTGAATACAATGCTTTAATAAAGCAAACATCTTTTTAGACAATTTGTTCTTTAGTAATGTTAGTACCTCCTCAGTAGGGACGTTAGTAAATAATGCGATAATGTCAAAACTTGCTATTATATCATTCAAAATGCAACATGTTTCACTGGATTGTCCAACTTCTTCAGGCATGGGAACATAGAAAGCAAATAAACACTAAAAGAAACATCATATCACTATAAAAATGACTATCATAAAATTCAGTTAGTTTTGAACAGTAGCTACAGTCCGTGTTGAAGTTCTATTGTTAAGCTGCTGCGTGCGTCTGATTTCACGAGTGTGACAATATCGGATAGCAGAGCTGAAAGAGTCCGGTAGATTATAGCTAAGGTTATTATTTAAGTGATGAGGGTCCATAACAATTTCCTTAGACTCGACTATGCATCGCTCCACCTCGGAATATATATGAAGGTTTAAAGTTGTTGTCCAGCTTATCTCATGTTGACAGCCTTTATCATTTGTGTTTACTGGAAACAGTACATGGCTAAACAGGATGTTGTGTCGCTTTCTTCCTTATCACAACTATTTTAACCTTTTATGCTATATCTCCGTAATACACTATCGGGTAGCACGTGGTACCTCTGAGGGACAATGGAATTTCCTCGAGAACGAGGCAGTACCAGAGTATCAGAGCGTCTGAGATTTACCTCTCGTAAAACGCCAAGAAATTTATTTGTTTCGCTGCGCCACTTAGCACTATTAGATTATTAATATTAACAACCAAGAGGTAATCTCGGGACAGTACTTAATGATACCTATCAACTCTGCAGACGTGGCCAAAATATATCCTTTTTAATATCCCACATAGGTTTGCATTAATATTTTATAAGCGGTGCATTGGATTCCAGAAATCACAGAAATCAAAAACAAGGTTTATTATACTCAAAAGTTGATACACATAATAACATAAATTAAAATCCCATCTTAAGGGAGTTCCAGACAAGGTATATAATATTCAAACACTACTATTACACTTATAAAATATTATACAGTAGCTTCCTAAAGTAAGAATTATATTAACCTTCGCTAATGCATTAGTCATGTACTATTATCACAATCAATCTAAAACTCCGTAGCTCTGTCAGACTACACAAGATAACATTCATATCTTTCACAACCTCTTTATATTATGCCAATTCTTTACTCTAACATATCCTTAACTTCATTCAATATAAAGGCGACCTTTAACACAACGACAGAGATAGTAAGGTTAAAATCAATATTCTTCTACAGTGATAACAATACAATCCTATCCTATATCATTAATGTTCTTCTTCTATAACATATTAATGTGACACAAATCTTTCATTCATAATCAGTGTAACACAAACAAAGTTTACTAATCTTCCCTTTTTGGTTCTTTAGTGCTTCATAGGTTCACAGGAAACTGGCCTTCTGTGGACAACCGGACTTGCTTCTATCCGCAGAGATACTGCCGCCAAGACCTGCGACTGACTCCGGTACCGGGGCACTGGTACCTGGTACCCTTTGCCACCACGAGAGGGGAACACACAGGAGATCCAGGAACGAAAAAAGCCTTGTCATATGACCCTTATATTTCCCTCTTTCCTTCTCGGCGATTCTCGCCCTTTTCGATGTCCAGCCAACTCACACGCGTACTACGTCATAGCGTCCATATCTCTCCCCTGCTATCGCATGTACGCTGACATCACGTTGTTTACTTGGGGCGAGCCGCTCCCTCATCACGTTACGACTTCATAACCTTTGGACTTGACTCCCCCCCCAACTGGTGAATTTGTGCTTACATTTTATAATTCTTTTATACATATTTCATAATGCTCTGCTAATGTTTTACACTTTCAATATTGAATCATTCGTGAATGGCACAAAATATATACTTATTTAACCTTTTCATAACAGAACACACTTGATTTACATATACATAATACTTAATTTTCACTTAGAGGCAATTTACTGTATTTATCTCCTTTTTTTGTTTGGAAAAGCATGTTAGATTGTGATAAGATAGGAGTTCATAAAATTCCACTCTATCACAATCCAACAAGGGCACTTGCTTAGTTCTTTTGTAGGCAATGTCCCTCTGGTGTTCTTCCAGACATATGAGGATGGATTTTTCAATTTGGCCATAGTACTGCTTCCCGCAGTCGCATATGATTTTGTACACTCCTGGGAATTGTAGATGGTTGTGAACTTGTTTATATTTGCTTAAAATCGATTTTAGTTTAGGAAGAGTAGAGAAACAGGTTTTTATGTTGAACTTTCGTAAAATTTTTCTTCGTTTCGTGGAGAGCGAGCTGATGTATGATAAGGAGATGTAACCTTTGGGGTTGTCTTGTGTTTCTGAGTTGTTTTGATGGCAGCAGTATAGATGCTTATTAATAATTTTCAACGAGTAGCCATTACTTGTTAAGGTTCTTTGTAGATGTTGTAGTTCATTTTTTAGCTCTTCATCATCTGACAGTATAGATCTGGCACGATGTGCTAGGGTTGAGATGATACCCACTTTCTGTGCAGGATAGTGATGTGAGGACGCATGCAGGTATGTATCTGTGTGTGTAGATTTTCTAAAGATTGAGATTTTAATAGAATCAGATGTCTTAGTAAGTCTTACGTCCAGGAAGGGAAGAGATCATTTTCTTCAACCTCCATTGTTAATTTGATATCTTGGTGGAAGTTGTTTAAATGATTTAAAAAAGACTGAAGGTTATTGGTGCCATGTTCCCAGATAAGAAATATGTCATATACAAATCTCAGCCAAATTTTTGGTTTAAAAGTAGCTGAGGAGATTGTCTTTTGTTTGAAATCTTCAAAAAAAGATGATAGCTAACATAGGAGACAGGGGGGTACCCATTGCCAATTCCTTATGTTGTTTGTAAACTTTTTTTCTCATATTGAAAGTAGCCGGAGCGAATGCAATGTGATAGCAAGGAAAACATCTTTTTTGAAATCTTGTTCTTTAAAATATCGAGAACCTCTTGCTTGAGTTGGAACATTTGTAAAGAAAGCCACCATGTCAAAGCTCACCATGATATCTGAAGGCTGGAATTTTAAATTTTTGATTTTCGAGATGAAATCTGTTGAGTTTTTTATATATGAAGAAAAATTTCCTGTGAAACCTTTTAAAGATGAAGCCAAATTTTAAATTTGGCTTCATCTTTAAATTTAAAGGCTGGAATTTTAAATTTTTGATTTTCGAGATGAAATCTGTTGAGTTTTTTATATATGAAGAAAAATTTCCTGTGAAACCTTTTAAAGATGAAGCCAAAAACTCCACTGTTTTTCATCATGTGTATCGATCACATTATGAAGTGGCATTAGGTCTGATATCAAAATTGGAGATATTAATCTCAACTCTTTACTCTATGCAAATGATGTTATACTTCTAAATAAATCCAGTACAAGTTTGCAAAATTCCCTGACTAAATTGAATAACTGCTGTAATAAATTTTATAAGAAAATCAGCAATCCAAAAACAATGAACATAGGCAGAAACATTAAAAACATCAACTGCATCCTGAATGGAAAGCCTATAGAACAAATAAAGCATAAGGGAGGTTCTAAGACTGCAGTAACAAATTATAGACCAATCAGTATCTCAGGCATGGTGGTAAAAGTACTAGAAAAATTGGTAAAAAAAAGAGAATTCAAGAATAGGTAGATAAAAATATGATACTGTATGAGGGTCAATCATCCCTTAGTAATTCATTAACTTTTTTTTATAATAGAGTAAAAGCTGAGTTAGATAAAGGAAATGACTACATGATGATTCTGCTGGATTTTGTAAAGACATTTTACAGAATACCACATGGAACTTTGCTACGCAAGTGATGGACATGACACTGGTTAAGTGGGTAAGAGGGCAGCTGGTGGACAGACATCAAAAAGTGGTATATGGAGGGGCAGAATCGAGGCGAAAACAAATGACTAGTGGTGCCGCAAGGTTCAGTGCTGGGACCACTGCTGTTCAATTTGAATACAAATGATATAGGAAATGAAAGGAAATATTCAACTGTTTGCTGATGATGTAAAATTAGGTTAAAAATTGTTAATCAAGGTGATGTGGAGAGCTTGCAGAACGATTTAAATAGGTTGTAAGTATGGGCAAAAGATAATGGGCTTCAGTTTAATGTCGAGAAATGTAAAGTTATTCATTTTATTTTAGACACAAAGTTTAAGGGACATATTGCTAAGGTAGCTCATAAGATTACTTGGCTATTTTAGGCGATGTGGAGAGCTTGCAGAATGATTTAAATAGGTTGTGAGTATGGGCAAATGATAATGGGCTTCAGTTTAATGTCGAGAAATGTAAAGTTATTCATTTTATTTTAGACACAAAGTTTAAGGGACATATTGCTAAGGTAGCTCATAAGATTACTTGGCTACTGAAGAACACATTAACAAGTGTACAGATAAGGAAGTTGTCATTCCTCTTTATAACGCCTTGGTACGCCCACATCTGGATTACTGTGGTTTCTTGTGGATGAGGAAGCGGTGGAGAGGATTTAGATTAAATTTATGTGTAACGAGTGACCAAGACAGTGAGTGGCCTGTGGAATGTGCCCTAAGAGGATAGACTGAAGGTGTGTGGATTACAGAAATTGGTTGATAGGAGAAAAAAGAGGGGATATGATAGAAACATTTAAGTTGCTTAAAGGGTTTTAGAGGATAGATGCAGGGGAAATGTTTCAGCATTTGGCTAGAGGGATCAGAACAAGGTTATCCCCGGAGGTTGAATAAGGGCATGGCTAGTAGGGGTGTGAGGACTAGATTTTTTGCTTGGAGAGTTGTGAATGAGAGGAATGGATTGCCAGAGTCACTTGTGAGTGCTTTGTCTGTTAATGGGTTCAAGGAGAGGTATGATAGATTGTATGGATGGTTTGAGTCTCTTGCGATGAGTCTTCAGACTCTATAGAGGTGCCTGTATAATAATAATAATAATTTTGGGTATTTTAGACACAATTTAAATAAAGGAGGCAAATTAAATATGGATATAGACAATAGAATTAACCAAGTTGGTAAGGTAAGAAGTCAACTGAATAAATTTATATGTAATGAGAGAGAAAAACACTACTCTACACTAGCTTACGGAGCTTAGACCTGAGTTAGAAATAAAACCTTGATCAAAGACAGGAGACCACAGATATGAGAGTTTTGACAAAGATTAGGGGAGTCAACAGATGTCATCAATGGTGATATCATGTTTAATACCACTTTCCTTCATAATGTGATCCATATACATAATGAATAACAGAGGGGATAATGTACATCCTTGTCTCACACCAGATTCAACATTAAACCATCTTCCTGTACTTCCTTCAAATCTAATTTATATGTAATGAGAGAGAAAAACTACTCTACACTAGCTTACAGATCTTAGACCTGAGTTAGAAATAAAACCTTGATCAAAGACAGGAGACCACAGATATGAGAGTTTTGACAAAGATTAGGGGAGTCAACAGATGTCATCAATGGTGATATCATATTAAAAATGAGGATAATAGGAAAGAACTTGGCATTGTTAGCATTCAGAAATATGTCAGAAGAGCTAATTTCAGGTGGCATGGTCACTTAAAAGAATGTAAGAGGAAAGTTAGCAAAACAATTGTTCCTTACCAGGATGGTAGGAAAAAGACCCAGAGGAACACAAAGATCTAGGTGGATTGATACAGTAAAAAGTGCATTCGAAAACAGAAATATAAGATATAATAATATTGGAATCTTGAAAACTAACAGATTAATTTGGAGGAAAATTGTTGATGGGAAGTCAGTAATGATGTAACTTTTTGATGTAGTGTTATCATAATATCCTGTGCATTGAAGGAGGGTATGTGTCAGAAATTTGATGATAATGATCATATTTTTTTTTTTTTTAAATGAAACCAGTTCTAATCCATTATATAGTACGAGAATCGCTTTTGTGTGTGTGTGTTGTTTTTCCTAGGTTGTAACTGGATTGCGACACTGTCACCCTGCTCATCAAGGAGTTGATTCCTTTTATTCCAGTGTTGTTGGTGGAAGAGGTCAAGGGTGCTGTGTTCACTACGATGATGATGCTTGTGGAAAAGATAGCTTATCACCTTTTGTTTAAAGGCTGTAAGCAGATTGATAGCAGTTGCTTTTCCCAGTGAAGGTGCTCTGTTGTCTACTTTTGTGTTGGATATAAAAATTATATATCACTACTCTCATAGTGATAAATAGATAGTTACAGATTCAATCATTTATAGAAGATGCATGGGACAAGTTAAAATATTCTTCTTCTCAATGCAGCCAGTTGCAGGTTAGAGCTGCAGTTTCCCAAGATAAATGTATCAATTAAATGTTAACAAGACACTCTGAATTGTTCCGGTTCTGTTGAGAAGAAGCAATTCTCTGATAATTCCGAACGAAATCTGTGTAGAATAGTAGGAGTAGGACGGGCACTGTGCAACATCCTTCACTGTATGTCATATCCAATTAATGGATGTTTGCTGAGATGATGAAGGATTCTCTAGTGAAGCTGCTTGCTATTTTTTGGATTAGAAAGTTTGAACACTCAACTCCTCCAACATGGTTGGAGGAGTTGAGTGCCACCATCGTATTTACCAATTTGCAAGAAATATGCAAGTGCCAAGTTTTCTGCTGTTGGTTCTTGAAGACATACACACGGTAAGTACAGTGTGTATGTATAAATACGTTAATGTATTTGGATAAAATATCAAAATTATGGTAAAAATTTTAAAATAAATTAAACATGAAAAAATATTGTTCATCACCATAATCATCATCAAATTCCTGCCATGTACCCACAAGGAGTGTACAGGATATGATAGTACTACATGAAAAAATTATATCATTACTAACTTCCTATCTACAATTTTCCTCCAAATCAGTCTGTTACTTGTCAAGACTCCAACATTATCAGATCTTATATTTCTATCGTCTAAGGAACTTTGTACCGTATCAATCCACCTATATCTTGGTCTTCCTCTGGGTCGTTTTCCTGCCAACCTGGCAGAGAACACTTGCTTTGCTAATCTTTCCTCGCCCATTCTGTTTAGGTGACCATACCACCTGAGATTAGCTCTGCAAACGCATTCCTGGATACAGACAATATCAAGTTCTTTCCTAATATCCTCATTTTTAATACGATATTGCCATTGATGCCATCTGTTCACGCCTCTCATATCTGCGGTCTCTAGTCTTTGGTCGAGTGTTTTACTTCTGAACTAGCTCTCAGATCCATAAGTTAAAACTGGTTTGAACACTGTCTTGTATACAGCTAATTTAGTGTTCCGACTAATTTCTCTCTTATTCCATATGAATTTATTCAATTGACTTCCCACCATACCAGCTTTGCTGATTCTGTTGTCTATTTCCATATTTAATTTACCATCTTCAGTAAAATTCGTGCCTAAGTAGCTGAAATGTTTTACTTGTTCCACAGGTTCCCCATTCACAACACAGTTGACATTTTCAATGATTCTGCCTATTTTCATTGTCTTTGTCTTTTTATTGCTGACCTTCATACCATATCTATTACAACAGCTATTCAATTTAGTCAGAGAATCTTGCAGACTTGTCGTGGATTTATTTAGAAGTATAACATCATCCACATAAAGCAAAGAGCTGACATTAACATCTACAATTTTGATATCATGTTTAATACCACTTTCTTTCATAATGTGATCCATATAGATAATGAATAACAGGGGGGATAATGTACATCCTTGTCTCACACCAGATTTAACATTAAACCCTCTTCCTGTACTTCCTTCAATTCTAACTGCTGACTTACAACTCAAATAAAGACTAAATATAGCTTGATATAATGCCCCATTGACATCATATAACTGCAGCGTACTGAATAGCTTCTCTCTTGGCACCTTATCATATGCCTTTTCCAAATCGACAAAACTTAAATACAGATCTTTGTTATATTCCCATGCTTTCCGACTATTTGTGGTAAAGTGAAGATCTGATCCTGACAGCATCTGTTTGGCCTGAATCCAGCTTGTTCTTCACCAAGCTTTTCTTCCACAATTCTTCTCAACCGTTTCTCAAGTATACTTGCATAGATTTTGGCAAGAACACTCAGTAGGGAAATACCTCGGTAATTCTCACATTCAGTTTTATTTCCCTTTTTCTATATGGGTACTATGAGAGCTCTACTCCAATCATTGGGAATTCGTCCGTCTGTCCAGGCTTTCTGAACTATGCAGTGCAGCCACTGTAAGACTCTTATACCACCATACTTCAGCATTTCTGGTCGAATATCATCTACTCCAGTATTCCTGGAGTAGATGATATTCTATGGATATGTATTCCTGCCTGCATAACTGGTCAGTGTTTTTTACCACTGTGCTGTCATCACTGCTTGCTTCATTTAGCAGTTTTTCAAAATAATTACTTCATACTTCAAGGATATCTTTTATTCCAGTTTTCATGTCACCTTTATCATCTCTAACTCCTTTTACAGCACTCTTTCCTCCATTCCTAAGCTTCTTCAACAACCTCCAGAATATTTTGCCACCTTCTTGATATTTATTTTCTATATTCTTGCCAAAGTCTTCCCATGACTTTTGTTTAGCTAGTTTTACACAGTGTTTAGCATTCTTGCATTTGTCTCTATATTCTCTAAGAGCACAAGCTGACTTATTTGACATGAACTTTTGATATGCTTTCTTCTTTTCCTTCACTGCCTCTTTAACTTCCTGTGTCCACCAGGGAGTTCTCATTTTTCTATCCTTGCAGACAACCTCACCACATGCCTCTCTGGCTGAATTAATCAGTGTTTTCTTCAGAGTTTGCCACTGAATCTCCAAGGTTTGATTCCTGTTCTCAAACTCTTTCATTTTCTTTTCAATAATCTTTGTGTATTTTAGTCTACAGTTCACATCTGAGAGCTGCTCAACTTTTATTCGCTTTAAAGCTTTCTTACATGTTATTCTTTTCAGTATGAAATTCAATTTTATCCTGCTCAAGACTAAATAGTGATCACTTCCAATTTCAAATCCTCTGCACACTCTGGTGTCCTGCACCAGGGAGAAAACATCACTATCAACAATAACATAGTCAATGAGACTTTTCTTATTCCTTGTCTCTTCTCTCTATCTGAATTTGTGCACATTTTTATGTTGGAACATGGTGTTAGTAATAACTAGTCCATGTCCTGAGCAGAAATCCAACAGATATTTGCCATTATTATTAGCTTTGCTCTTTTCTCCAAATTTTCCCAAAATATTTTTGTATGTGTCACAATCATTTCCTACTCTGCTATTTAGATCCCCAACAAGGATCAACTTTTCATTTTTCATTGTGTCAGTTGCTTTTTCTAAAGCATCAAAAAAGTCCTCCACTTCTACCTTAGTAGAACCTTCTGTGGGACCATAGGCACAAATAAGTCTCATTGTCGAGTTCCCCATTCTCATATTTGCCCACATTACTCTACTTGAGACTGCCTGCCATTCAAGAAGATTAGCCTCGTATTTTGTGTTGAATACTATGGCTACTCCTTCTTTTCCTTGATTGTTATTGCCTGAATATAACATTTTGTATTTACTGCTCAGAAAGATCTCACCAGTTTTGGTCTTTTTTGTTTCAGTCACCCCTATTATGTCGATCTGGTACTTATCTAATTCCTCAGCTAGCTCCATTTCTTTGCGATTCAGGCTTCTTACGTTGATAGTACTGATCTTTAACTCTGTAAATGTTGAGTTGGGGTTTGTTTTCAGATTTGTTCCAGTAGCTGACTTTTCGCTGTTCGCCCTGGTTCCCTGGCGAAAACAACGCGGGCCTTGTTTGACCGGGCGACACCCCAGCCGGCATGAAATTTTGTCATGTTGTACGATCTTTTTTTTTAGTTTAACCAATAAGAATACAATTTGGTCGGCTAAATCCCAAATTGCCAGCCCATCCTCGTTCTTTCAGTATCCAAGTAGATACGCAACAGGGTGCACCACTAGGTGAGAATTGGACATTAGGTCAGAAGCTCTGGTCGGTTCTCTGCATTCCTTTAAAGGCTATGTGGAGGTCTCCTCTCAGTTATACAGCTGACCCTTAAGCACCCAAAAATATTGTTTATTATGGATAAAATTACACAGTTTGGTATAATTCAAAAATAAAAATGAAACAACAAGAAGAATCATGAAAAAATAGTTTATTATCGACAAAATTATAGTTTAGTATAATTCAAAATTACTTAAAAATTACTATAACAAATGTTATGTCTTTAATTGTAATGTCCAAATATTTAAAGAGACGGAGTAAACACGATAAGCACTACGAACACTCTACTACTAGTGCAAACTGCATATAAACAACAGTGGAACTGCACGACGGACAGTGGCACATTACTCTATTAGTTTGAATCTCACTATGACCTGCATATGCTTGTGTGCGTAGCAATATGACACTGCGGAAAACACAGTGCTGCTAGCGTCCTTCGCCTTCCTAAGTGCTACAAGATGAATTTTTATTTTATTTTTATTTTTTTTTTTTTTTTACGAAATAAGAGAATTGTATAGGATTGTTGATGATAAAATTAAATATTATAAGCAAATATAAATAAATTAATAAATATATTTATATATCGAGAAAAATTGGGGATGCTGCAGTTCTGCAGTGCCTATGTACGAGCCGCCCCTGATCATCTGCATAGGCTATCAAAGTCAGTGCTTGGTAAGTCTTGATCTTTGAGCCCTTCTTACCAAGCACTGACTTTTGACATTAAAAGCATACAGCTTTGGCCTCAAGATTATTCATTTCATCTAGATGCTATATTCCAGTGCTCATTTCTGCCTATAAATAAACAACAGACTTGACACACCTGTGGCATACCGTGTTTGTGTCTACTCTGCCATACCAGAGGGGAATAAAACAAGGCTGTCTGATGTGTGGCAGAGTAGACACAAACACAGTATGCCACAGGTGTGTCAAGTCTGTTGTTTATTTATAGGCAGAAATGAGCACTGGAATATAGCATCTAGATGAAATGAATAATCTTGAGGCCAAAGCTGTATGCTTTTAATGAAGCTGTACAGGTAGGCATGCTGAATATGGTCAAAGGTATTCTCTTGGTCTAGTGTTATAAGGCCTATGCTCTTGCTTATGTTGACAATGCTCATCAGGTGTAATAAGATGCAGATTGTTGTGCATCAATCTATTTGATATGACACAGCGTTAATGTTTGTCTTTAAATTATCTCCTCTAGTGCAGGTTTAATCCTGTTAGTGACTTTGGATGTCATTTCATAACCAGTATTGATAATGGAGATGGGCTGACAGTTTTCCAGTTTGAGATCACTTTCTTTTGGGATGAAAATGATGTCATTCTGCTTGAAGCCATTAGTGCACGTTTCAATGTATACTCTGTACAGGAAAGGCCAGAGTTGCTCCCAGAAAGTCTCATAAAATTTATTGCTGAAGAAGTCTTTCCATAGATATCTGCATCAATTAACATAATATTTATCACAATTCACTTCTGAAAGCTACTCAACTTTGCTTCAATTAGTCTATATTTTCCTTGTCCATATGATATTTATTTTTATTCTGCTCAAAGTTAAATGTTAAACACCGTCTATTTCAAATCTTCTGTATATTCTTGTATCCTAAATAAATATGAAGATATCATTATCAACACTAAAATAGTTTGTAAGACTATATAAATCAAGTGGGTAATCCAGCATTATTTCAAAGCCAAATGCAGAAACTATGAAAGTTTTGTATGAAAATTGACCAGAGAGCTTATGGGAATACACTCGCCGGCATTTACGAGTTGCCCTATCATGGATCTTATAGGAGACATGATCACTAGCCTAAGCATCCATATATTCGTCTTCTATTGGTCCATTTTGATACGGTTTCATAATTTTGCATTGCTGAAATGAAGCCTTTTGGCTCTTTATTTTAGTAAAGTTGGTAAGACTTTTCTTATTTCTTGTGTCTTCGATGCGAATTTCTGCATATCGTTATGTTGAAACACTGTATTAATAATGACTAGTCTGTAACCTGAAGAAATCCAATGAGTGCTTTCCATTGGTTTTGCTCTTTTTTCCATATTTTCTCAAAATATTTGTGTATGTTTCTATAGATCTCCAACAAAAGCCTGTTTGTCCTTTTTTCCCCTGAATTCTCTAATAACTAAAGTACTTCTTCGGTAGAATATTCTGTATAACAACCACAAGCATAAATAAGTCTCAATGTCTAATTCCATATCCTGAAATTTGGCCACATCACTCTACTTGAAATTGCTTGCTATTCATGAAGGCTATTAGGTTAAAAAGTAGATATTAATATTATTATTAATAATAACAAATTACCAAACATTCCTGAACAAAAATCCCATTGGAGATATGCTATTGTCACAAAAAATCACTGTAGCAAACTATCTACAATAAAGAACTATTTCTGAGGTCTCTATTTGCTACAGAGAAAGCCAACTGTATGATCACAGCTGTTTCAAGTTCATCCACTATTATTTTAGAAATTATGGACTTTACAACCATGATATAAATAACTGCTTTAATTTCCCAAAGTTTTGATCTTCATATTAAGATCATCATCTGGAGTATATCTACCCTATATATATAAAATGATAAGATAAGCCTTTTCATGTCACGTTTGTATGTCACATTCTAATTTTGAAACTCAGGGGCCACCCAGAGTGTCAAGTCTTCAAAATTCGAATCATCAGAATTCAAGGAGAACCAGCCTACCAGTCCGGAACATGGGGGGTTGGGCACCGTAGGCAACAGGAGGGCGTAGACCCCTAGTACAAATATACAAGGACAAGCTGAGTTACATTACACACAATAAGCTAAAAAACAATGATTTGATCACCAGTTATTCTACTGGCATGACCTTCTAGCGAAAAAAAAAAAATTACAAATTAATTATTTCGAAACTACATCAAAGCTAAATTCTAACTTACAAGGACAAGGACAAGCTGAGTTACATTACACACAATAAGCTAAAAAACAATGATTTGATCACCAGTTATTCTACTGGCATGACCTTCTAGCGAAAAAAAAAAAAATTACAAATTAATTAATTATTTCGAAACTACATCAAAGCTAAATTCTAACTTAAGATAACATGAGAAAAATATTCTTTCTTATAGATAGACTTCTTTCAGTAACAATGATGTCCTATTTTTAACATCACAATTGTTATTTTAGATTTAGGATTCTGGATTATCTACAGTCCTATTTATATATAGTTAACTCTTAGAGAGAAAGGTTCGTGGGTAGAATATATGTCTTCCATATGCTTGGGATTTTTAGACCATCAGTATTGTTCAGATTGGGGTGGCTGATACGAATCTCACAGGCCTCCTTAAATTAAAATGGTGTAGGGACAGCAATATCATTCCAAACTGCATCAAACTAAAGAGAAAATTTACCTCAACAAAGGGCACAACGAATATACCACCGCATGGAGAAAGTGTTACTCAGATAACAGATCCAGGCTACGAGAAAAAACCAGGTACAAAATGAAAAATCTAAGCTTTCAAGTTACTTGAAAGCAGATATTTGGATTATCCTCGAAAAGATTACAGACAACATGGCGAACCATATCCTTCAAACTAAGAAAGAAAATCTCATATCCAAATTTCATAGACTAAAAGATCGACAAAACCAACGGACATATTTGAATTTCACCACAGTGAACGTTAAAAACCAACCAGAAGCAAGAAGTAACAGGAGCCACCAATTGCCAGCAGGTAACAGCAACGTAGTCAACCTATCCAACCACTCCTTAAACAAAGATGAACCTCTGCTACTCAACAAAGGTCTAAATTTTGCCGTAGCACCCAGATCGATGAACAAACTGGATTTTATTTGTAATAGTGAAAGCAGCTTAAGATTCATCCCAAATAACATAGCAGATGAAATATGGGAAATTAAGCCACTTTCACTATTACAAATAAAATCCAGTTTGTTCATCGATCTGGGTGCTACAGCAAAATTTAGACCTTTGTTGAGTAGCGAGAATTCATCTTTGAAACAGCCAACATTTTAAATATAAATCATAAGAAAACAATAACAAGTAACTTAATGAAACATGAATTAACGGCAGTGAAATCATTAAAATCAAATTCCGAACATCATAATAACTAGAGCCGATAAAGGAAGTGTCACCGTTGTTCTAAACCAAACCACTTATTAAGAAAAAATTAATCTGCTAGTCTCGAACAATAGTACATACCGTGTTAAATACGACCCAACAATAGAATAAGAAAGAAAACAGAGAAACTACTTAAATCTATTACTACATGGCCTGAAGATACAGTCAAAAAACCACTTCTGCACTATGCTCGTTCTCTGAGAATTTACGGTCTATCGACTATCTTCAACTACTGGCCGATAGTCGAAGGTATAGATAGCCCAAATTATCAGCTAGCCAAGAAATTACCAACTCCTTGAGTGGCAACACTCAAGGAGTTGGTAGGTCATTCACATTCCTATATCAGAAACACACAACACTTCATAAACATAATCAAAGAAATTACATCAGAAAAAAGATGATTTATTAGTCAGTTTTGACGTCTCTGCCCTCTTTACAAATGTCTCAATCAAAGACATAATCCTTCTTTTACAGAGCAAACTCCCTCCAGATATCACGCCACTCTTTGCAAATGTATTATGTTCTTATTTTGTATGGCAAAACGCTTTCTACCTACAAAAAGGCACAGCCATGGGCTCACCATTATCCCCCTCCTATTGCTAACTTTTATATGGAACATTTTGAGCAACATGCTCTATATTCCTCTCCTTTAAAACCTCCTTTAAACCCAAAGTCTAGCTAAGATACGTTGACAATGTTTTCGCAATATGGCCCCGTGGTCGCCAACTAGACACTTTCCTTAGCAACCTAAACAAACAACACAAATGCATACAGTTCGCAATTGAGATTGAAAAACAGAACTCACTTCCGTTTCTAGATATACCTGTCACATGTCTTCCTTCTGGCAGTCTTTCCTTCACTGTTTACTGAAACCGACACATACTGGTCAATATACATATATAAACTCCTATCACCACCCAACAGAAAAACTAGGTGTCATTAATACTCTAAAAATCAGGGTTTTGAAGATCTGCTCCAAAGAACATGAGCTGAAAGACGAATTTAAAGTTATCAGCAATACTTTTCTAAAAAATTGTTACAGCCAAAACACTATTAACAAAATTCTCTACAAGACCAATAAAAAACAAAGATAAACCAGACTACAATAAAACTATAACCATTCCTTACATTAAAGGGACATCAGATAAAATAAACAGAATACTACAAAAATACAACCTCAAAGCCACCTTTAAACCTCATGCAAAATTAAAGAGCTTACTCAACTCATCCAAAGACCCATTCCCTCCGCTGGCCCACCCTGGAGTATACCGTGTTTATTGCACCTGTAATATACCTTATACAGGGGAAACAGGATGCACAATTCCTATCAGACAAAAGGAACATAAACGACACATTAAATATAATAACTATGGTGAAGTTGGCCTTTCTGATCATGCCCTGAATACTTTACATAGAATTGACTGGAAAAGCACCAGTTGTTTACATCACACCGAAACATGGTATGCACACAAATTTAAGGAAGCCTGCAAGATTCATATCAACCACCCCAATCTGAACAATAATGATGGTCTAAAAATCCCAAGCATATGGACGACCCAAGAACCTTTCTCTCTAAGAGTTAACTATAAACAGAAACTGCAGATAATCCAGAATCCTAAATCTAAAATAGCAATTGTAATGTTAAAAATAGGACATCATTGTTACTGAAAGAGGATTAACTATAAGAAAGAATGTTTTTCTCGTGTTAGGTGTCATTAATACTCTAAAAAACAGGGTTTTGAAGATCTGCTAAAATGAACATGAGCTGAAAGACGAATTTAAAGTTATCAGCAATACTTTTCTAAAAAATGGTTACAGCCAAAACACTGTTAACAAAATTCTCTACAAGACCTCAATAAAAAACAAAGAAAAACCAGACGACATCAAGTAACACAGAGCCCAGTGGAGTCTAGAGGGGATAATACTGGGTATAGAAACAACAGCATTTATATGCTTTATACTAATGCCAGGAGTATCCAGAATAAGGGAGAGAAATTGGTGGTGCAGATAGCATCAGCCTGGCCAAAAATTATTGGGATCACTGAGACGTGGTTGACAAAAGAGGATATAATAACAGGAATAGAAGTCGCTGGGTACAGCATTTTTCGGCAGGATAGGAAGGGAAAGCATGGTGATGGAGTACTACATATGATAAGTGACCACCTATGTCCTCTAAGAGTGGAGGCTTTGGAAGGCAGTGACACTAATGATTTTGAAAGCATATAGTGTGAAGTAGAGGCTGGCAAGAGAGGATATTTAGTGGGATGTTGCTACAGACCCAGGAGCACAGAGGGTGGGGACCAGATGTTTAGACAGTTGAGTTTGGCAAGTGCAGAAAGAATGATTGTTATGGGAGATTTTAACTACATTAGTATAAACTGGGGAGAGGAAGATACATGTAGCAATAAGGGAATGGAATTACTAGAATTCTTGAGGGACAAATGTCTTAGTCAACATGTAATAGAGGGAACAAGAGGTTCAAGAGTTTTGGATTTGGTTATAGCATCAGAAGAATTGATAATAACTGAGATGACATCTCTCCCACCAGTTGGAAAGAGAGTCACCATATGGTTTTGACTTGGAAAATGAATAGACATGCAGGAGTATCAAAGAGACGGGAACGTATGTGGAATCATAAAGCAGGTGATTATAACAGTCTAAGATGTCAACTTGGGGAAGTTTCATGGAGGGAGGAATTGGAAGGCCAGAATATCATTAGTTCATGGGAAATTGTGAAAGAATATTTGTTAGCAGCAATGGTAAGTTGTATACCACGAGTGAAGAAGAGGACACAATTTGGAGTAAAGTGGATGACAAACAATATTAAGCAGGAACTGCATGCGAAAAAGAGGCTATGGAAGAGATATAAGGAGATAGGTGAAGAGAGGATGCATGAAGAATATAAGGCACAGAATAGAAGAGTGACTAGTATGGTAAGGAAGGCGAAACTGAAATATGAGAGGAGATTAGCCCTAAGATCCAAAGCAAATCCTAGGGAATTTTTTAGCTATGTGGCCAGTAGGAGGAGAAATGACTGTGGAAGAATGATATTGCGGGAGAAAAATGGGAATAGAGTGACTGATGCAGAGGACATAGTGGAATTGTTCAATGAACACTTTATTGGAGTATTTCATCCTGGAGGAGTCAGTTTTAATACTAGACGGATAGGGCAGGTTCACGGTTTAGAGGTATAGGAGGAGAGTGTGTTTTAAATACTGAGTTCTCTGGATGTCAATAAAGCTGTGGGAGTGGATGGTATTTCACCACGAGTTTCGAGAGAACGTGCTAGGGAACTGACAGTGCCTTTGACCTGGCTTTTCAATGAAAGTCTGGCTGCGGGAAAGGTGCCCATGGAATGGAAGGAAGGTAAGATAGTGCCATTGCATAAGGGTGGTAGCAGATTGGAAGTGTCTAATTATAGGCCAGTTTGCATGTCGTCAGTAGTTGTTAAGATCTTGGAGAAAGTAGTGAGGGACTGTATACAGCATTGGACAGATGAGGGTGGTGTTATCTATGAGAGTCGACAGGGATTTGTGAAGGGGCACTCTTGTTTTAGCAATATGCAAGCCTTTTATAATAAAGATGAGGGAAAGGCATATACTTTGATTTTCTTAGACTTAGCGAAAGCATTTGACAGGGTGCACATGATAAGATGATATTTAAGTTGCAGCACATGGGTTTGGATGTCAGATCGGTCAACTGGATTCAGAATTGGCTGTCTGATAGGTATCGAAGAGTTGTGTATGGCAGGACAGTTTCAAGGAGGCAGAGGGTTACGAGTGGGGTCCTACAGGGCTCAGTACTGGGACCTATATTGTTTAACCTTTATATCAATGACACTGTCAGTGGATTGCAAAGGGATATTCAGTTGTTTGCGAATGATGTGAAGCTGGAAAGGATTATTAGTAATAGTGCAGATGCAGTAGCCCTGCAAGAGAATATGAATAAGCTAGATAGATGGGCAAATGAATGGGGGTCGGTGTAATGCAGCAAAATGTAAGGTCTCGAGGTTTGGGAAACATCGATGGGACGCTGCATACTCTATGGGAGGAGTTATACTGGAGGATGTAGGGTAGACAAGAGATTTTGGGTTGATGATTGATAGAAACCTGAAATTTAAGGGACATATTGCAAAGGTGGTGAAGGTAACAGAGGATTGCTGCAATAATGAGAAGGAACACTGACCTGCAGAGATAAAAGGGTTATCATTCCGTTGTATAAGTCTCTGATTAGACCACACCTGGACTATTGTTTTCAAATTTGGTTTCCAGGATTTGAAGGGGATAAATTAACTGTGGAAAGGGAACAAAGGCAGATACTAAAGATGGTTTCAGGACTGTACCATGTTAGTTATGAGGATCGGCTGAGGGAATGTGGAGTGCAGAGTTTGGTGGATAAAAGGAGAGGTGATATGATTGAGACTTTTAAACTGTTGAGAGGTGGTTACAGGGTTGACACTGGGGAGTTCTTTCACTTGGTTGAACAGGGGGAAGGAGTGATGACAAGAGGCTATTCCTGGAAGTTACGAAAGGAAACTGTTTGCAAGAGGGTGAGGAGTGGTTGAATCATGGAATGCATTGCCTGATGGAGTGGTGAGAGTGAGAACGGTCAACGAGTTTAAGGAGTGGTATGATAGACTTTGTGTTTCTCAGGGGGGACCTCCCACAATGAGTCTTTTGACTCCATGGAGGCCTGAATAATAATAATAATAATCTTAAATAGAATTTAACTTTGATGTAGTTTCTAAATAATTAATTTGTAATTTTTTTTTTTTTTACTAGAGGTCACGCCAATAGAATAACCAGTGATGAAATCATTGTTTTTTTAGCTTACTGTGTGTAATGTAACTCGGCTTGTCCTTGAATATTTGTATATGCTCCAGATGATGATCTTAATATGAAGATAGAAACGTCAGGAAATTAAAAGTTATTTATAACACAGTTGTAAAGTCCATAATTTCTAAAATGAATGCCGATCACCATGCAACACTAAAAGCAAGGATTCATATACTATTACTTTTTTGTTGTTGTTGTTGTTAAAAAAAAGACATGCTTGTCCAGAGCAGGCTTTTACAAACACGCATGTCCAAGGTGGGAGTCAGAGCCACAACCAGTTGGCTGGATAGCAGGTAAGCTATCCACTCTGCCAACTAGGCCAGCATTTTTCATTATATAATATAATAATAAAGGAGGCAGAAATATCGAAGAGATTATCTAAAATGAGGAACTTATGAAAATAAAACTTTATTACTACTTGCAATATGCATATTCTGGATACGGATGTTCTCCTTTTGTCCCTGCCATTCAGTTGCCACAGCAATTGCTAATGCTTTATTTGGCACTTGAAAGACTTTACCCATTGGTGTCTTTAACTTACGAGAATCCAAATTAATTTCATATACACCTACAGATTGTAAAGAAATATTTAAAATTTTAAAAGAAAAATATTACTAGTACATTATACATATGAAAATGACATTACGCTTACATCACCAAAACATTAGAAGTGATTGTTCATATACAATTTTATCTTTATACAATAAAAATTATATACAGGATCGCTTAATTGTAGAGGCTACAAAAGCGGGAAGAGAACTTCACCTAACCTATTTGAAATGTGGAGAAACAGCTGTGGCAGCTTGCCAAATTCCCATAGTGTGGTGTATCCTGTAACTAGCTATTTACTTCAATTCTGAAATAAAATGATCAAACTATTTTATATTGACTGAAAATATATAAACATTGCAATATCACATAATCAGATATTACACGATAAAACCACTCTGATTATGTAAGCAATGATTATAACATTCATCACAAAACAAGAAGTTAAGCTTCTTGAACAGCAGGTAACTTCATGTAGATAAATAAATTCACCAATGCCAATTTTTATTATGTAAAGGGTTACTTGGCCCTAAGTAACATATTATGACAATCGGAAGGCAGTTGGTCTCCATCCTTAGTCAATGATAGCTGAGTTCATGGCTATTGATGATTTTGTGGACTTGGCGTGAGAGTAAGCAGGCAACCATTTCCATCTTATGTTTCTAAACCCTAACTAGAATTATTATCTGAAATAGTATTTGTTCAATGGTTAATTTTTCTAAGTTTCAGGGTTAAAAGCTTAAGTTTAAGGGAAGGGGAAAACCCTTGTTTTTGCCAAAGACAAACTTACTTGAGAACCAGCTAATAAAAAAAAGTTCTAAAAAAATCCCTCTTATCAGAAACTAAAATTGAACTTATGTGATAGTTTTTTTTTGAGTAGTCCATTATACTTATGAAGCCAGCATTTTTCAAAACATAATAATCATTCAGACTTACATACAGTATATCATTATATAAATATCAGATTTATTGATAAGAAAACATTCATATCAGATACAGAAATAGCAGATATTAAAGATCCAACATTATTTCAAAGCTGAATGTTTGTAGAAACTATTAAAGTTTTGATTTTGGCCAACAAGTTTATGAGAATACCATCCTCGGCATCAGAGTTGCCTTAGTTTGCACTACTTAAAAGAACATGACTGCTGCCCTAACATCCATATATTCACCCTTTATACATTTCATAAAGGTTTGGTCTGACAGCTGTTTTGAACTGGTTGGTTCTCTTCACAGACCATGCAGAAACCTTAAGATAGCAAAAACTCTCATTCGATACTAAAGAAATCCAATATCAGAGAAATGTCTTTTTTATAAATGAACTCTCAATCGGTGAATAAAAGTAATTAATAAAGAAAGAGCAGAGTCATACAGCTCCAGTTTGGTGACATAAATGCCAGCCTAGTTGGCCGAATGGTTAGTGTGTCCACTCTCCAACCAAAAGGCTGACGGTTTGAATCTCGCAGTGGGCATGGATGTTTGTGATTATGAAAATACTAGTGGTGGTAGCCAGTAGATGGCGTTGGTGTAGATGATGTGGTTCACTGTAGCTGGTGGATTGAGTGGTGGAGACGGAGAGTTGTAGAGTAGAGTGGCCTCCTTGGAGATGTCACGTAATAATAATAAATTACACAGAAATAGTGGATATTAGAGATCCAATCTTATTTCAAAGCTGAATTTTGTGGAAACTATGAAAGTTTCATAATTTTGACCAGAGGGCTTATGATAATACAATCCTCAGCATCCGAGTTGTCTTAGCTTGCTTTACTTAAAAGAACATGACCACTGCCCAAGCCTCTGTATATTTACCTTGTATTAGTGCATTTGATAAAGGTTTCTTTAATATCTATTTCTATGTAATTTACATTGCCAAAATGAAGCCGTATGGTTGTTTCTTTATTAATTACTTTCATAATGACCAAGAGTTCACTTATGAAAAATACATTTCTCTGACATTGGATTTCTTCAGACTGAATGAGAGTTTTTGCTCTCATGGGTTCTGTTTGGTCTCTGAAGACGACCAACCAGTTCAAACCATCTGTCAGGTGAGTGAAACCTTCATCAAATAATGTACCCATAAGAGGTGAATATATATGGATACTTGGGCAGCAGTTATGTTCTTTAAGCAGTGCAAGCTAAGGCAACTTTGATGCCGAGCATTGTATTCTCATAGGCTCTCTGACAAAAATTATAACACTTTTGTAAAAATAATCATAATTTAAAATTCTGAATATTTTTACGTATTGTTTATGTTAGTATGTTTATTAGTTTTAGTTTCATAACACACATTGTCGGCACTTGCGATGTGCCCATTATTGAAATTGTTTTGTCAAAATGAAATGTAAAGAAGTTAAAAAATTGATGTACTTGCCGGATTTGAATAGTTGTGTTACTTTAAACAATTTATTTGTAGTTTAAAACATTAAGTTGTGTTTTATGAAGACATTCTTTTGTTGCTAACGGAGACACCATGTCAGTCACTGTATTTAGTTTCTTGCTTGCCGAGAAGTGTGATTGACGGCTGACAAGGAGAGTGTTTGGTATCGAAGTAATGGGAGAAAACAAGAGAGCATTTGGGAGGAAATAAGAACACAGTCCGGTAGATATTCAGGTTCGGAGGAAAATTAATAGTATATTCCGAAAAAGGAATCATAGAACTATGAAATTTTAAGGTGGAATAAGTATTGATAAATAAAAGAGAATATTGCTATAGATGTTTCAAAAGGAATATTGGAGGAAATGCTAATTGGAAGATCAATAGTAGATTCTGAAAAGGGAATCGTAGAACTGTGAATTTTTTAAGGTGGAAGAGTTAAGACTGTCAATAAGCATTAGTGAATAAAAGAAGAAATTGCTATTTATGTTCTAAAGGAATGTTCGAGGAAATGCTATTTGGGAAGTTTCATCTATCTTAAGGACGCCGGATCTAACTATTATTTCTACTGAAAAGAAGACAGAATTGAGTCAGGAAGAATTAATGTGTGATACATGAGTGATGAGAAAGGATCCTATGAAAATGAAGAATAAAGTCATATATCTTCGGAAAGGGCCTTGACAGAGAGAGGGCTATGAACATTTTGTCATTATGCAAACAAATGTTTAGACTAGTCTTAAGTGTAAGTTTATTTTTAAAAGGCCTTGGATCCAATAATTCTGTAGTTAGTTATAGTCATGTAAATTTGTTCGAAGTGTATGTATATTGTTTTGTTTTATTAAATGTGTTTATTTTGTATTTTGGTCTTGAGCCAGTGGTTTTTTTTTGATTCTGAAAGAAATAGTAAAATTGTTTTGTTTTATTAAATGTGTTTATTTTGTATTTTGGTCTTGAGCCAGTGATTTTTTTTTTGATTCTGAAAGAAATAGTAAAAAAGAGGTCATTGCATCAATCGGAGTGAACCCTTGTGCATATATAGATACACTCGGAAATAAAAAAAATAATTGTTAGAAATAAAGAGATCATCTCTATAAAGAGATTAGATTAATATTAATTAAAAATCCTTTCTTTAAACACTTTCATAGTTTCTACAAAAATTCAGCTTTGAAATTATATGTAATTAAAATTAAACAAAACTAAACACTTGAAAAACAGAATCATTAACTTACCATTAACTTCACTTATTGATACTCTTTTAAAAAATTTCTTCTTTATTCCTGCAATAATGAAACAAAATTTTATCAACTCAAAATGATAATGATAAAAAAAAATTATATCAAAAATCATTTACAATTGTTTTATATTTGACTTCACTTTCAACATTTTATTCCCTAAACTAATTTTCTAATGTAACTACTCAAACAGTGAGGGTCTTTCCTGAGTGACTTGAAAGTCCACAACTCCAACTTAGCTTTCCTTTTCCATTTCCACAAACCAAACTGAAAGACATACCAAGACATTTCTTGTAAGCAAATAATCCAGTGTAAATCAAACCATTTACGCTGGATTATCTGGATATAACAAATAATCATCTCTATTCCCTGAAACACTTTTCATTTTTCTTAATCAGTACTTTTTCCAAATATATCACAGAAATCAACTCTAGGTGATCTCTCTAGGGAAGCTGTAAGATAGTACATGGGAATAAACTTGATGGTAACAAACCAGGAGACCTCCCAACAAGCCAAACAATCCTGTGATCTCAGTACAAAAAAATGAAGGGGGACACTAGTGAAGCCATGCATGGACAAGACTGGATTCCTTCTGTGTGATGATGTTCACAATGCATGCTCTTACTCTTTATTTAACTCTTCTTATCCATCAAGTATGAAAGAGAAGATATAAAAATAGTTATTCTGCAGATCAATAAAAATCTTATACGTAAAAGAAAATAATAAACACACACACACAAAACAAAATTCGACCAAAAATATCATCAGTAAAAAAAAAAGAAATTTCCACATCCATCAATGATTAAAGATCATTATACATAGGACTGAGGCCAAAGTTGAAGCAAGGCCTTTCCTAAGCAGGAAAGGCCTTGCTTCAACTTTGCTTGAGGAATTCAAGCAAAGTTGAAGCTTTGCTTCAAAATTGCTTGAGGAATAAGCAGGCCTTAGGAAAGGTAAGGATACCAGAGATCAGATCCATTGCTTTAGACAGATCATAAAAAAGTAAAAAGAATTTAGACTCCCTATGAAAATGTGTTTCATATATAACTCTAAAGCTTTTGACTGTGTTCAGCATGTGAAACTGTGGGAAGTAATGGAAATAATGAGTTTTCCTCAACACATTATTAGGTTGATAGCTAACTTGTACAGTGAGCAAGAAGCCATGATAAGAACAGGTGTTGGATTAACTGATTGGCTTCAGGCTGGAAAGGGAGTTAGGCAAGGATGCCTACTTTCTCCCCACCTGTTTACTGTAGTGACAAAGAAGAAGTAGGACAAATTCTTGACAAAGTTAATGAGATCAGTAAGAACAGAGGCTTAATCTTTGTCTTGTTAGGATTGAGCTACAGTAAGAACAGAGGCTCAATACTAGCAAGACAAAGATTATGGTTCTCAAAAGAAATGCAGTCAGGGAAGCTCCTGAGAAACAAGTGTAGCTTAATAGAGAAAGAATTGAGGAAGTCAGCAAGTTCAAGTAAATGGAATCCATTATTAATGTGAAGAATTGCTGTTTTCAGAAGATGTAGAAGAAGATTAGGAATAGCTAAAACCAGTCAAAGACTTGTCTAAAATCTGGAAGGATGGATCTATATCCACAGGAACAAAGTTGAGGATTCTGGATGTAGCCGTTTTGTCAGCAGCGTCTTATGGATGTGATACTTGGAATCTAAAGACATCTCATAGGAAAAGGCTAACTGCTTTTGAGATATGGTGTTATAGAAGGCGTTGAGGATATCACATACTGAAAGAAGGACTGGATGGGTGCTAGAAAGGACTTGTAGAATTTTAATGCTGCTTGAGGATACTGACAGAAGATAGTTTAAATACTTTGGACACTGAAAGGAGGACTTCTCAAAACAGTAATAGAAGGTAAAGGTCCTGGAAAAAGAGGGAGGGGCAGACTGTCAATGAACTGGATGGATGGTATGTCTGGAGTGACTGATCTTCCAAGAGTTGAAGCCTCCAGAAAAGCAACAGCAGGACCACCTGGTGAGGACTGGTGTGGCACATCACTGAGCAACTGGGTGACCATATGGCATCTAATGTCCAGTGAATGGATGGATGGATCAATGATTCTAAATTTTTTTTTTGCATTTCAGATACTTTCTTAGGGACGTTAATGTCCACAATTCTAGCTTCACTTCCCAACTCCACAGATCAAGCTGGAAGCAGTATGAAGATAATTCCTGTTAGCAATGACTTAACACAAACTGTCCATCTATTTGCCAGAATACCAAATAATCCTTTCAACACTGACCTTTACCATTTTTTTTTAAACAATTTCTCCTTCCAAATATACTGTATGTCAGTTCTCTTGGTACTGAGACCACATAGCCTCGTCAAAGTTTCCTACAATGAAACTGGATTCATCTGATATCATTTGGATTACAACAGTGGCAAAAGTAATGATCTCCATGCTTCTAATGTCTCCCAATCCAAGGAAATATTTAGATCAGGAGAAGGGAATTTAAATGGAATGACAATCTACATTTTCGACTACACTCAAAATCCCCTATCACTTTCTAAGCCTCTGTGCTCCAACATGTGTGCCAAGACAGACCAAGAAATAAAGTCAGCATAACAAATGCCTTGAAACCAAAGTCAGCATCAGGTTCAACCTATACTGCAGTCTGCAACAGATGCAAAAATTACATAAATAAATGATAAAAATATACAATTCACAAACTTGAATTTCAAAAGACCGAATGCAAAAACTTGCTATCTGCTCAAATGGCAGTCAAGCCTTCTGGTAGTACCTTAGCACAGTGGGTGCAGCTTCTGTCCTTTTGTGCTTCTCACGTCCAGATGACACTATTAGTAACATTTGGGGAGTTCTTTTGATTGGTTGAACAGCGGGAAGGAGTGATGGCAAGGGGCAATCCCTGGAAGTTACAAAAGGAAACTGTGAGCAAGAGGGTGAGGAGTGGTTTCTTTGCATGGAGGGTGGTTGAACCGTGAAATGCATTGCATTGCCTGATAGAGTGGTGAGAGTGAGAACGGTCAACGAGTTTAAGGAGTGGTATGATAGACTTTGTGTTTCCTGGGAGGGACCTCCCACATTGAGTCTTGACAGACTTGTATTTCCTAGGAAGGACTTCCCGCAATGAGTCTTTTGACTCCTTGGAGGCCTAAATAATAATAATAATTATAACAGGAAATAGCTCATAATATGCATCCTCTATCATTAGCAACATATCAGACAAAATGCGTATAGCTTGGATACCCAGAGTTCAAATATACTCAAATTTTCTACTTTAGAATTACTAATCATTCTATATCACATTTATAATATTTTGTACTGATATGCATCATTCTATAGCTTTGCAACAAGCCTATATATATTCAGCCCGATCCTAAAAACAAGTGAACCTCCTTCAGTTCTCTCAAAAATCATGGGGAAAGCTGTCAAAGCTACTGTGCCTCAAAGTGTCACCACCTTGAGGCACAGTAGCTAATTAGTGACAGCATATATGGATTTTGCTGCTGCTGTCAATTAATATTAAGCAGCTTTAACCAACTTTATCTAGAGCAGGTAGAAAACTTGACCTACCTACCTTAGAGGAGTAATTGAGTACAATAGTAAAATTACAAAAGATATAAACATATGAATCTGTCTAGCATCACAAACTTTTGGATGACTGAATAAAATACGGAAGTCAAGCGACATCAAACAAGTAATGAAAGTAAGAATCTATGAGACAATGGTCCTTCCAATACTTCTCTATGGAAGTGAATGCTGGAATCTCAAAAAAAATGAAGAGAAAAAATTATTAACTACTGAAATGGGTTGGCTAAGAAGATTACTTGGAGTATCTCTGCTGGATAGACTAAGAAATGAAGACATAAGGAAATGACTAAAACAAGAACAATAATAGACAAAATCCAAGAAAGAAGACTGTGATGATTTGGCCATGTGACAGGAATGGAAACAGAAAGGTTACCAACTAAAGCCCTGTATATATATAAAACGATGGAAGATAAAAGATCCAAAGGGCGGTTGAGAATTAGACAGATTATAGACAAAATAAAAGAGGACCTGAAAACCAAATCACAACAAACGACACCAAATTGGACAGAATTGTTCAGACTCTCTAGGGACAGACAGAAGTGGAAAGAGTTCAATTGGCATCATCATCCATATGGATGATGGAAGAGAAAGAAGAACGGTGCAGCAAAACTAGTGTGGTCACTCAACATTTCCAGATCATTTAATTGGGTTTAGAAGTACTTAATTACTTACCATGCTACCAGCTTATAGTCTACCACCTACTTTACACAATTGAGTCACTGGTTTCCTCATGGATGTTTATTATGCAATGAGGGATGTTTCCTTCTTTTCAGATTTCTCTACCAATGATGGTGTACTGAAAGACTCTGTAATTTCATCATGCTTTTTTTCATATAAAATAAATTGCCTCTCACAAACCAAAAATCCTCTCCTTATTGCTGATCTTCTTCATCTCATAAACCATGTAGTTCTCATTCGTTGTAAATCAAGATCTTCACAATCAATGCATTAACTTGATTCAGGTTCGCTTGCCATTCTTCAGTAGGATAAGAATCATCTGGTGAATTTCAATGCTAACAAAATCCAGTCATGTTATTTCTCACAAGAGAGATCACATCCTTTATATGTGATAACACTCAGATCTCTAGGCATGATCAAATTTATCTTCAAGAGCTTACTACATTTCTAGTCTTTGTTGGAATAAAGACATCACATCCATAGCATATAATTAGTATCTTAAATGCTTGTTTTTATGCTCAAGATGCTATAAGTGGTATTCGCCACATAAATCCTGCCAACTTTAGAAAAACCTCCCTAAAAATGCTTGATTTTATCCAGAAAATGATAAAAGTGGGGAGTCCTACTCTAGAAAACACCGTCTATCATACCACTCATTGAACCCATTCAACATTTGTGCTCTTGCCACTCTATCAGGCAATGCATTCCATGGCTTAACTACCATAGAAACCTGAATCATAATCATAATAATAATAATAATAATAATAATGACAATCAGGTTAACAGAAAACTGCTTTTCCACAAATTCGCTCCAATTACTTTCTCACTTTTTTGTTTCTGCCCTTTCTATATATATTTTCATTGGGAAATTTTGCCAAACTAGCTACGATCATTTTCCTTTAAGAATAGAAACTAATGGTCAACTTTCATTATGCATTTCAGTTTCTAACCCACTAAACAATGAATGACTGAGGTAACGTGAATCGGAAGGCGAGAGATCTGGAGTTAATGTTTGAGAATGTAGAGCAGAAGAGTGTGAGAGTGAAGATAGTATGTTACCCAGATATGATACTTAATGCAGGGTTGAGGAGAAGAGCATCATAATTAATAACATGATGGCAAGAATGCATTGAAAGAGAAGCTTGGATTATGTGGATGTCTGGAGTTTTGATGATAGAAGAGAGCTGTATGCAAGAGATGGATGCATTTGAACAAAGAAAGAGACAGGCATTTGGAGAGATTATTGTTCTCTCAGCAAGTGAGAGTGTTAGGACAGAGAAACTAGAGTTGTCAGGGTGGATGGTGGCCTCTTGTGGGAATAATTGCTTGGGAGATGAGAAAATGCATGGCATATTGTAAAATCAAATGGAGTTTGGAGGTCTGCTTTCAAACACTTTATGTCCTTTATTATGCTCAAGATATTATAACTGTTGTCTACTGTATAAATCCTAAAACCACCTAACTTTAGAATACTGTTTGGAATATGCATGAAAAACCTTCCTAAAATACCTGATGCTACCCTGAAGACTGCAATCAAGTTAACAGACAACTCCTCTTCCACAGATTCTCCACTACAGATTCACTTTCTCAGACTCTTTCTGACTTTACTATAGGTATTTTCACTGGACAATTCTAGCAAACCAACAAGAACTGTTCCTTCACTTTCCTTTGAGCCTATAAGAATAGAAGCTTCTGGTCAACTTTAGTTTATCGCATCTGCTTCAAATCCACCAAAACAGTCCATTCCATCTGCAATATTCTTGGGGACATCCTTACACTGTTTCCTAGTTAACCTCTCTCAATCTCTTCATTCATCCTCCTCAACTCAGTTTACATACTTTCCATTTAATTTCTTAAAATGTTTCAATCCAGGTTCTGCTTTCACCCAACATTCACTCAAACAATCAATGCCATTCATCAAAATATTTCCTCATGCCACACACACACAAAAATCAAATCCATTGAATGTTAACATGCACCTGTTTCCAGCTCATTATCTCCACTTAAAGTCTGAGACAGTAACTCAAGTTCTGCACTTCCAACATTGAATTCACACATTCTTGTTCCTCACATGGCACAATTTTAAGTTGTAGGAAGTGTTATTTGCACCACAAGTGGATCATGCTACAAAATCCTTTATTAATGTATGTAACAAAGTCTTTAAATGGCGGCAAGCTGGATTTTGAACCGTAACGGGAAGTTATGTAGAAAACAGAAAAGGAATCAAAGATGATAAAGGTGACATGAAAACTGAAGATAAGGATATCCTAGATGTTTGGAGTAATTACTTTGAGACTGTTAAATGAAACAAGCAGTGACAGAACCATACTAGAATATTTTCAAAAGAAATGCAAAGAGGAGTGCATATCAATACTTGGTAGAAAAAGCCATCAAAAACCTCAAATGCAGAAAAGCAACTAGAGTAGATGATATTTGACCAGAAATGCTTAAATACAGAAATACAAATGTTTTGCAGCAAGTCTCTGACTACATGGAGGGCAGATGTTAATAATAATAATAATTCAGAGGGCCTGGTCAGACGGTTGAATTCCAGATGATTGGAGCAGAGCTCTAATAGTTGCCATTATAAAAAAAAAAGAATAAAGCTGAATGTGAGAATTACAGAAGAATTTCTCTAAATAGTTCCAAGTAAGATTTATGCAAGCATACCTGAAAAGAGATTGAGAAAGACAGTGGAAGAAAAACATGGAGAGGAACAAGTTGGATTCAGGCCAAAAAAGAGGGTCAAGATCAATTTTTACTTTACGACAAATAATTGAGAAATCATGAGACTACGACAAGGATTTGTACTTTTTGTAGATCTGGAGAAGGCATATGACAAGGTGCCCAGAGAAAAGCTTCTCAAAACACTACACTTATATGGGGTAAATGGATCATTTTACAGAGTAATACATAGTCTATATTTAAGTTGTAAGTCAGCAGTTAGAATTGAAGGAAATACAGGATGATGGTTTTGATGTAAAATCAGGGATAAGACAAGTTGTCTGCTTGCAGGAGGAAAAATCCCAGATAAACTGGGGAGAAGAACCCTGCTGTCTAAGACCGGCTATGTCTGATCATTAATGAGAAAGATCCCTAAGCTCCTCATATCGTTGATGAGAATCTATCCCAGGACACTGCTTTCCCAGGCATATAATTGCAAAGTGCATAGCCACTCGGGTAACCGAGCGGACCGAAATTTGACATGAAAATCAGCAATAAAAAGACCAAAACTATGAAAACTATGAACACATAAAACAGATTTTAGAGCAAATAAAAGATTTCACTATTTAGGCACAGATTTTAGTGAAAACGGCAAGTTAAATCTGGAAATGAACAACAGAATAAGAAAAGTTAGTACGTGGGTAGCCACTGAATAAATTAAGTCCAATGTGAAATAAGTGAGAAATTAGCCAAAACACCAAACTAGCAATATATAAGACAGTGTTTGAAACAGTTTTGGATCTCAGAGTTGGGTTAGAAATAAGGCACCCGATCAAAGGCCTAGTGACCACAGCTATGAGGGTTCTGAGAAAAATTAGAAGAGTGAAGAGATGGCATCAACGGAAGAATCATATTAAAAATGAAAATATTAGAACGGAACTTGATATTATTAGCATTCAAGAATGTGTAAGTGGAGCTAATCCAAGATGATATTGGCCATTTGAATAGAATAGGCGAGGAAGGGTAAGCGACTCTGGTGTTCAATGTCAAGATGGTAGGAAAGAGACCCAGAGGAAGAGAAAGAGACCAAGATCAAGGTGGATTAATTTAGTCAGAAGTACCTTAGAACCATGAAACATTAGATATGACAATATTGTAGTACTGATTAGTAATAGTCTAGTCAGTATTCCAATACTCTCATATCTATCATATCTAAATAGTAATAGACTAATTTAAGTTTTAAAAGTGGTATACCATGAGTAGACATACAGATACAAAATTAATAACGGAAAACTCACGTACAAAGATTATTTAATAGTATAATTTTTGCCTGTGTGTCACAGCCATCTTCAGTACATTTTAAACTCAAATTAAACAATAACTGACAATTCCAAAAAGCCACCTAAGTAGCTGGTGTAAGATAACTAAAAAGGTCAATAAATTTCCTAACAAAAAAATAAATAAATAAATAAATAAATAATAAAATAAAAAAAATGTATATAGCTGATTTATAAAGTCCTATCTCTCATAAAGGGGCTAGACGTAAACCATCAGATCTGTTTAAGTCAGGCGAATGAAGTCAAGTTCCACGTTTCTTTATAAAGGCGTTCCATGAGGAACCGACTTTTGTGAAGGCCTCTTGTCTTTCTCCAATGAACTCTATGTCTAGTGAAGATGGCATGTTCTGCAAGTCCAGACTTTTCAGGTTTCAAGTATTCAATATAAGATTGGATTCTTCTAGCCGAATAGAGGCAAATCTTCCTGTTTGTCCGAAATAAGATAATTCACAAGAGCACGGAATCTGGTAGACACCTGGATAATTAAGACGTGGAAGCTTTATCCTTAGGAGAAGTGAGAAAGATGGAGATTTTTCTAAATGGTCGAAAGGCAACAAAAATATTCAGTGGTTGTAAAACTTTTGCTATATGTTCACTTTGCGATGTAAGTTCGACTAGGCATTTTCTTCCAAAACAATCCTGTTTTGTCAGCGTCAAACACTTGATCAGGACAATATTTACCATCTTCAATAATTGTGGCTAACTTCTCTTAAAACTTTTTGGCTGCTTCTTCATCTGCTGCTGCAACCTCGCCTGTAATCTTCACATTATGAAGTGGATTCCTTTTTAAAAACCCGGTTTACCATCCTTTGCTAGCTGAAAATTCTTTATCAGCCTGTGAAGCGGAAGTAGATGGCTCCAATTGCTTCATCTGTTCATAAAACCGAAGATCATTTTGTTTAATTAAATAACCACTTATAGGAATTCCCCTTTGAGTTAATTCTTCAATCCAAATTACAAGGGCTCATTCCGTGTTTTCTAATAAAGCATCTCTTGAGTACAATGATAATTTGGCACTTAATTTTGTGCCAGAAATGACAGATTTTCTTACTGTGACTTCATTCTTTTTAATTGCTCTTATATTAGATTCGCCTAAATTAAAATGTTTACCAATCACCGTAGATCCCACTTCCTTTGCAAAGGATCTAAAATTGCAGTTTACATTTCCAAAGAAATTGCTTTTTTTTCAGTGTTTTTTTCCTCCATTGGGCAAAATTCAATTAATTATTAATTAATAATTAATGATCAATTATTAATTAATAATAAAAATCAGCTAAATTAACAATTCATTATTAATGAATACATTACAAAATAACCAAGGTGTTCCATGAAAATTTCAGGATTTGTGAAGTGTTTCCATCATTGGAACAGTTTGGGAAACACTGGATTACCCTATTATCAAAATGGATTCTCCTGTTGACATGTGCAGGTGTCGAAAGGTCTTGCATCTGTGGGCGTTTTCTTGCCTCTGCAATATAGTGGCTATTG
This sequence comes from Typopeltis vanoorti, assembly GCF_054136105.1. Taxonomy (NCBI): domain Eukaryota; kingdom Metazoa; phylum Arthropoda; class Arachnida; order Uropygi; family Thelyphonidae; genus Typopeltis; species Typopeltis vanoorti. The sequence goes on along the minus strand of NC_143565.1, from coordinate 1,914,614 downwards.
AGGAGGGCATGTTGTTTACCGCGAGAGCAAGTTACTATCACCCCGCTTTGAACGTGTTTCAGCTTTTTTTCATTTGCAAGGTATACGCAAAACTTTCTAATTTCTTTTTTCAAAAAGTAAAATCAGGGGTGCAAGTCATATGCGAGGGCAAGTTATTATTATTATTAAGGGTGAGTCCAAGGAGTCCTTAGACTCATCGAGGGAGGCCCTAAACATCATGTCCATCACAACTGTTCGACATTCACACAGTATCTATCATACTTTGCCTTGAACTCATTCACTGTCATAGCATCCACAACAGACTCTGGCAGCTTATTCCACTCATTCACCACTCTAAAAGTAAAAAATCCAGCTCTAACACCCTTACTAACCACACTCTTGCCCAGCTTCCATGGATGGCCCCTAGTCCTTCCACCACCAGTCCTGTTCTCAAAAATATCCTCTGAATTAATCCTATAGAATCCCTTCAGCAATTTAAATGTCTCGATCATATCTCCCCTTTTCTGCCTATCAACCAATTTCTCCAATCCACAAATCTTCAACCTGTTTTCATAAGGTTCATTCCATAGACCTGCTATCATCTTGGTCACTCACCTGTGGATCCTCTTAACCTCCTCTCCGTCAATAAGAAACCCTGGTGCCCATAACTGGGCACAGTAGTCAAGATGGGGTCTTATCAAGGCTCGATACAAAGGAACAATAACGTGCTTATCTCTGCTCATCAAAGAATTCTTCAGCATTCAAGGAATTTGATGAGCTGATTTAGCCACTTTTGCAATGTGCCCCCTAAACTTCAACTCCCTATCCACCAACACTCCCAAGTCCCTGGCCTCATCAATCTCCTGGAGTACAGTTCCACTAACGTGATATACTGCTGCTAATCTTTTCACCCCAAAATGCATAACCTTACATTTTGCCACATTAAATTGACATCCATTCTCCTTAGCCCAGACCTCCAATCTATCCAAATCATCCTGCAAAATTTTGACATCTTCTGCATTCACTATTGCCCTACCCAACTTTGCATCATCAGTGAACAAATGAACCATCCCTCTCAGTTCCTTCCCTGTATTGTTAATGAACAAATTAAACAGCAGTGGTCCAAGAACAGAACCCTGCGGCATACCACTAGTCACAGGCCATCTTTTGGACTCTACTCCTGAGTAAACTACTCTCTGGTATCTCTCCATCAACCACCCTCATATCCATCTCAATAACCCTATATCCTTTCCCATATGTTGCAGTTTATGGATTAGAATTCCATGTGGTATCCTGTCAAAGGTCTTAGCCAGGTCCAGCAGTATCACTGTAAACCCTTTACCCTTATCCAGCTCAGCCATCACTGAGTTATAAAACCTGAGCAAGTTACTGAGGCATGATCTACCCTTCACAAAACCATGCTGTCCCACATACAGTATCTCATTTTCATCAATTCATTCCTGTATTTTTCCCTTGACTACTTTCTCCAAGACTGATAATGACTCCTGATTGGTCAGTAATTTGCAACATTAGTCTTGGATCCTCCTTTATGCAGTGGAACTATTTTCCCCTCTTTCCACCCCTTCGGGACTAAACCAGGCCCGAGACTCAGATTAAACAATATGGTCAGGGGCACTGACAATTCTTTGGCAGCTTCACGTAAGCCCAGTGCTGGTATACCATCCAATCCCACAGATGTATTTACATTAAGGTTCTGTAATAGACTATTCACCTCCACTTCATTCACCACAATTCCCATATAAACTAATGGTTCTTTCATTCCTTCAATGTCACCACCTGGATGATATACTCTTGCAAAGTGCTCACTCAGTAATTCCACTATATCGACTGATTCAGTGACCACCCTACCATCGGCATTCCTTAAAATCATTCTACCGTGTATAGTTTTTCTTTTACTTACAGCATATTGAAAGAAATGTTTGGGATTATCTTTAGCTTGCATGGCTATTTTTCCTTTCATAATCCACTTTTGCTTTTCTTATCACACTAGTTATCCTTCAGACCTGAGCTTTATACCGGTCATGTGCCTGCAGGTCACTTTTCTCCTTAAATTCCTTCCATAGTTGTTAATTTTTTGCAACTCAAGTTTAATGGTGTTATTTTTCCATTTAACCCCTACATGATTTATTATTCGGACTCTAGGTATACAGTCAGCCATTACCTCCTGCCGGCCTGGTTCGCCGAATGGTTAGCGTATCTGCTCTCCAGCCAAAAGGTTGCGGGTTCGAATCCCTCTGTGGGCATGGATGTTTCTGATTGTCTGTGAAAGTACCAGTGGTGATAGGTGGCAGTAGATGGTGTTCATGTTAGATGATGAAGGTTGGTGGAGTGGTGAAAGGAGAAGTTGTAGAGTGGATGCCCTCCCTCAATGAGTCTTTGAATTTCCTGGAGGTGTGATGTAATAATAATAATAAAATGCTCCTTGACCTCTTCCATGCCCTATCAACATCCAGCCCTTGCAGTTTTACATGCCATGGCACTAAACCAAGCAATCTGCTAAGGTTGCCATACTTGCCAGCACAGTAATTCCACAAGTACACTGTCTTAATTGAAAATTTCACACATTTAGCCACCTCCCGAGTCAAGACCCTATGATCACTCTCACCAATAGGTGGCAACATAGTCATATTCATTACAGTCAAATTTCTAGATGCTATTACTAGGTCGAGCACTCTTGAACCCCTAGTATTTTTTATTACATGCTGTCTCAGAGAGTTATCCCTTAGTAACTGAATAAAATCCAGTTCCTTCCTCACATGTGTCCTCTCCTCCTTCCAATCAATGTTACCATAGTTGAAATCCCCCATAATAATTACCCTCATTCCACTTATTTCATCAATATGTATATGCATACTATCTCCACCATCTATTCCATTACCCTGGTCTATTATTATCCCAAGACCTCATGGAGTTAAAGACTCATCTGAGAGGTCCTTTTATCACACACACACACATCTCATCATACCATGTCTTAAACACACTCAAATTCCTTGCAGACACACTCTCAGGCAAGGTATTCCAATCATTCACAACTCTGCACAAAAAAAAAAACATGCCTCTCACTCCCCTACTCACATCCTCTTTATACAGTTTCCAGGGATGACCTCTGGTTCTCCCCTGATCTCCCACTATTCTCTGTAGAACTTCTCCACCATTGATTCTATAACAACCCGTTACCAACTTGTAGGTCTCTATCATATCTCCCCTCTTCCTCCTGCCCACCAGACTCTGCAAATTGCATCTCCTCAATCTTTCCTCATACTCAACATTCCAGAGGTCAAGAACTACCTTAGTCAGTCGCCTATGGACCCTTTCCAACATCTCTTCATCCTGCTGAAAACCTGGTGACCAAATCTGGGCACAATAGTCCATGTGTGGCTTAATCAAAGGCTTAAACAACGGAACAAGAATCTCCCTACTTTTACACGTCAGTGTCCTCCGCATCATTCCCAGAAGCCTTTGTGTTGTCTTTGCAATTTTGGCGATGTGCCCCTAAATTTTAGATCTTTATCCACTATTACCCCCAGATCTCTTATTTCCTCTACCTCCAATAATATATTCTCACCAAGCATAAATTCTGCATCCCATCTTTGTTTTCCAAATTTTAAAACTTTACATTTTGCAACATTGAAACTCACATCCCCATTTCCGTGCCCAATCACTCAATTTATTCAAATCTTCTTGCAAGGCCTCAACATCTTCACTACTCTTTATGGTTCATCCCAACTTTGCATCATCTGCAAACAATTGAATATCTCCATCCAAATCTTTGCCAATATCATTAATATACAAGTTAAACAGTAATGGCCGTAAAACAAACTCCTGAGGCACTCCACTAGTGACTTTCCTTTTCCTGGATATTGCACCCCCATACACAACTTGTTGATACCTATCAGACAGCCAGTCTCCAGTCCAATGCACTAATCTAATATCCAACCCCATCTGCTCTAGTTTGACTGTCAACTTATCATGAGGTACTCTATCAAAAGCCTTTGAGAAATCCAAGTATATTACTGTGACTCCTTCTCCTCTGTCCAAGGAAGCAGTCACTTTATTTAATAAGTAAGTAGATTACTAAAACATGACCTCCCTTTAGCAAATCCATGCTGTCCATCAAAGATAATACCATTGTTGTCAACCCAACTCTGGATCCTAGTTCTCACAAGCTTCTCCAACAACTCAACCACAACACCTGACACACAGATAGGCCTATAGTTTGATGCTCGAGTTTGATCACCTCCTTTATGAAGTGGCACAATCTTGCCCTCCTTCCACTCCTTAGGAACTTGACCCAGTGCAAGACTCATACAAAAAAAAATGTCAAGGGCAGCATCAGCTCTCTTGCACATTGCTTTAGAATACACGGTGATATGTTATCATGTCCCACAACCTTATTTACATCTAGTTTGCTGAACTCCCCATACACCTCTTGCTCACTTACAGTCAGTCTCTCCTCCCCATCATCAACTGCTCTCAATCTCTCCATGAAGTCACATTCACAAGATTGAAAGATCTTTATGAACTGCTCATTAAGTTCCTCCACCACACATTCTGCAACAGTTGTCTTTATACCATTTTCTCCAATCAATGTCATCCTTCCATAATCATTCTTTCTTTTGCTGGCTACATATTGAAAGAACTCCCTAGGATTTTTTTTGGCTTCATTAGCTAACTGCTGTTCATACCTCTCTTTAGCTACTCTCACCAACCAAGTCACACTCCTTGGCTGGTCTTTGTAAACCTCATGAAATTGGTTATTTCCACTTCTGTTATGCTGCCACCACAATGCCCCCTTTCTCTGTATCGCATGCTTAATCTCTTTATTCATCCATCTCACACCAACCTTATTTAACCTTCTCAACCTTGGAATACATTTAGACATTGCATCTACTAGATAGTTTTTGAAAATCCCCCAAGCTGCATTGATCTCTTTTCCAGCTAACTCCTCATTCCATGCTACACCTGCAAGCTCTCTCCTGAGCTCTTCATAATCACCCCCCCCCCTTGTAGTTCCACATATCCCCTTTTCTCATAGGGGTCCTCACACTGCCGGCACCCACCCAGGTAATCACCTCATGGTCACTCTCACCGATTGTGGATGATTTGACACCTCATTTATAATTACATCCTCTGATGAGATGACCAAATCCAAGACCCTTAATCCTTGCATGCCCTCTGTTACATACTGTCTGAGGTAGTTATCCCTCAAAAACTCAAGAAACTCATTTTCTTTACTTCCAGTTGCTATCTCATCATTCCAGTCTATATTGCTGTAATTAAAATCACCCATAATGATCACCCTTTTCTTATTTGCTTGGCTGATTTGACTATACATTTCACTATCAACACCATCCACATTACCTGGTCTATAACAATATCCTACCAAGTATTTGATTCCATTCCCCTCTATCTCACACCATACTGCCTCAAAACCACTAGCACTATTTCCGCCTTGCATCTCTACTTTGTATGGACATAATTCTTTCTCTATCATCAATAGCACTCCTCCTCCCTTTTTATCCCTTCTATCCTCACAAAACACATCATACCCTTCCATCTCTATTCCTGTCAGGATGTCACCCTCTTCCAACCATGTCTCACTTATTCTGACAATCTTTGGGTGAACAGACACAATTAGTGCAACCATTTCATCTGTCTTGTTTCTTATACTTCTAGCATTTGTATACAAACACAACAACTCATTTCTTGATTTACAGCTAGTTCCACTGATACCACTCACTCGATGTGATCTCTCCATGCTCGACTGGGGCCATTTCCCTTTCTACTTCTTCATTTTAGAACCCTTTTCAATTCCAACTGTTTCATCTTGATCCCTGTATCCCATTTCTTTCCTACCTACACATGTTCTCACCTCCTCTTGGAGTATCCACCTTTCTCACGCTGTGTACCCCTGTCCACCCTGAGCTTCCCCGTTTCCCTGCTCCTCTTGCACACCCAGCCTCTCATTTTCTATACTCGTATCACTCACTTCCCCATTCATATCCACCTCTTCAATCTCTCCTGTCTTACTCTTCTGCTCTTCCACATCACTCCCCCTCTCGATCTGATTCATTCTCTCTATTCACTTTTCTACCTTCCAACAGCAGTCTCTCCAAGTGACTCACACCATAACCACTCAAATGCAGTCCATCACTCCCATACAGCTCACTTCGTCCCTCAAACTCATTGCACACATTAACAAACTGTACTCCCATCCCCTAACACATTTCAGTCAGCATATCATTCATAATCCTTGCTCTCCATAAGCAGCACCCAACTGTACATTTTGTTCCGTTAGTCTCAATCTTACACCAAATAGCCTTAAATGAACTCTTTTCACTATCCTGCAATACAACTTCTATTCTCCTTGGTTGCAGTTCATCAGCTATCATCAATAACACTCCTTCCCCCCATTTTATTCTCTCTGTCCCTCCTGAACACACTATACCCTACACATTCTATCCCACTAACTATATCATCTTCAGTCAGCCATATTTCACTAATGCCAATAACCTGTGGCCAGGAAGAGCCAACCAAGGCCAAAAATTCTTTCTTCTTGTTCCTAATACTCCTGGCATTAGTATACATGAAATGCAGTGGTCCATTTGTCCCCCCCTAACTATCCCATTCTGATTTCCTGTCCTTCGTACTGGCTCGGGCTCATTATATACGTTCTTACACTCGACTGCCTCACTTATGTCTGTATATCCACTTCCTCCCCTCCTTAAAAGTTCTAGTTTCCCTGATTTTGCACATCCACTCTCACTTCACTCAGCAACACTTTTTCCAGTCTTCGCACACTAAATCCATTCATCTTGTACAAAATACTTTCGCCCATCAAAATACACCTAACTCTATCAGTCTTTTCTTTCACTACCTCTAATAATTCCTGGCCACAGGTTATTGGCATTAGTGAAATATGGCTGACTGAAGATGATATAGTTAGTGGGATAGAATGTGTAGGGTATAGTGTGTTCAGGAGGGACAGAGAGAATAAAATGGGGGGAGGAGTGTTATTGATGATAGCTGATGAACTGCAACCAAGGAGAATAGAAGTTGTATTGCAGGATAGTGAAAAGAGTTCATTTAAGGCTATTTGGTGTGAGATTGAGACTAACGGAACAAAATGTACAGTTGGGTGCTGCTTATGGAGAGCAAGGATTATGAATGATATGCTGACTGAAATGTGTTAGGGGATGGGAGTACAGTTTGTTAATGTGTGCAATGAGTTTGAGGGACGAAGTGAGCTGTGTGGGAGTGATGGACTGCATTTCAGTGGTTATGGTGTGAGTCACTTGGAGAGACTGCTGTTGGAAGGTAGAAAAGTGAATAGAGAGAATGAATCAGATCGAGAGGGGGAGTGATGTGGAAGAGCAGAAGAGTAAGACAGGAGAGATTGAAGAGGTGGATATGAATGGGGAAGTGAGTGATACGAGTATAGAAAATGAGAGACTGGGTGTGCAAGAGGAGCAGACTGTATATCCACTTCCTCCCCTCCTTAAAAGTTCTAGTTTCCCTGATTTTGCACATCCACTCTCACTTCACTCAGCAACACTTTTTCCAGTCTTCGCACACTAAATCCATTCATCTTGTACAAAATACTTTCGCCCATCAAATTTATCTCCTTTCAAATCATTCGTTCCCACTATGACTATCATTTCTTTCACCCTCTGCTTTTGCGCTCTAATACTCTCACTTACATCCTTAATTTTCGCACCCAGTAAGTACGATTTAGTCAAACTCTCATCTATCACACCTCTCACTAACGAGTCACCGTACAACACTCTTTCCTTCATTTCTGAAACACTCCAAGTCATACGCTTATTTTTCCTTTCATACACTTGTTTATTTCTGTTAGCTGAGTCACTCAGGAAAGAGTTTTGCAGTTGCTCCAACTGCCAATTCACCTTATGTATTACTCGCGTAACCATGCAGTCTCACTCATTACAGCTAATTTCTAATTTTTTTCATCATTCAAACCATTTTCTCTCTCTGTATAATTACCTTCACACTCTCTTTCATCGCCGCTCTCATTGCTATCTTGTACAACATCACAATTTACTATCAAACCACTATTTTCTCTCACATTCCGGCTTTCTTCTACAACTACTATCTCACAACCTGACACACACTTCAATTCCTCACTTTCCTTACATTTTCGGCAAAGTCTCCCACCACTATCATTATCTATCCAGACTCCAGCCTCTTTTGTAAAAGCATACATCCCGCACACATCACACTGGACGAATTCCCTTAAATTAAAGTTTTTGAACAAAGATGGCGAAGTTTTGGTCGCCTTTATTTTTTTCGTCGCATTGCTGCCATGTGCTACACTATCAATCGTATCTTTAAACTACTAGTTTAGATAAAGCGGAAATCACACCAAAAATCACACAGACAGACCAAGTTACCAAAAACAAATAATACTACGTTAATATAAATCAATATTGCCAATTTTTTCTCAAAATAATGCTTATCTTTTCAGAAGCTCTCTGCAAACACTACCAATGTTACAAATACAAATGTTATATTCAAGTAAGTAAGGTATTTAAATTATGGATAAGTACATTGGTACCTTTTTTAAACAGAAAAATAGCTCGGATGACAGTTTTATTTATTCGTATGGGGTTTCCTCCCTATTTCTCCCCCATCCCTACTGGGACAAGTTGAGCCCCCTCAAGGGGGGTTAAGTATTTATGACTGTAGAACTGTGTGTGTTCACGGGATGACAGTGACAATACAAAATGAGTTTGTAATGATAGTTTGTGTGTAGTTTCTGAAGAGAAGATCTCTAATGAATCCACAGAAACACAGAATTCCCATCAGTTGCAATGCGATAATATTAACACGCTGAATGAAAAGAAAGATTTGCTGACTTGCTGGACACTCGACCAGTAGATCGCATTCAAAGGTAAATACAATTGGTTATTTTGTAGGAACATTTTTCTGTTTTGTGACTTTTCTGCCTTTACAGTAATTATGCCTACATAAGAAACAGATGGAAAATATACTTTGAGGGACTTCTGAATGAGGAAAATGCAAGGACTCACAGAGGAGATGGGCAGCCTTCTGAGGGGATGGTGCAGAACATCAGTAGAATGGAAGTGACGGAGGCCATGAAGAGGATGAGGAATGGAAAAGCGGTGGGCCCCCGACAGAATTCCAGTGGAGGCATGGAAGGCACTGGGGGAAGAGGGAATTGACCTGCTGTGGGACCTGTTCATGAAAGTTTGCCAACAGGAAAATATACCCGAGGAATGGAGGGAGAGTACTCTTGTTCCCATCTACAAGGGTAAAGGGGATGCACAAGACTGTAAAAATTACAGAGGAATAAAGTTGATGTCCCACACAATGAAGATCCTAGAAAGGGTTCTTGATGGTAGATTGAGGGAGGAGGTGGAGATTGCAAAGGAACAATTTGGCTTCATGCCTGGAAGATCAACAACAGATGCTATCTTTGGGTTACGACAGATGATGGAAAAATATCGAGAGAAACAAAGGGCGCCACATCTGTTATTTATTGATCTGGAGAAAGCATACGATAGAGTGCCAAGGCAAGAAGTCTGGAGGTGTCTGAGGGAGAAGAAGGTGCCGGAGAAATATGTCAGGTTGGTGCAGGAAATGTACAGAAATGTGAAGACAAGTGTTCGGACCTGTTTGGGACAGACAGAAAGTTTTCAAGTAACAGTTGGCTTGCATCAAGGGTCAGCATTAAGTCCGTTTCTGTTTAATATTGTGATGGAGGTGGTAACAGAGGAGGTGAGAGAAGATGCACCTTGGACAATGTTGTATGTAGATGACATCTTGCTGTGTGTAGATTCAAGAGAAGAAGCAGAAACTAAACTGGAAAGATGGAGAAAAGTACTGGAAGAGAGAGGTATGAGACTGAGCAGAAGTAAGACAGAGTATATGTGTTGGTTAGTGGGCGGTGGCCAGGAGACAGACCTGGAGCTGGAAGGAAATGTCATCAGGAAGGTGAGAGACTTTAGATACTTAGGTTCGACAGTGGAAGAAGATGGAGGAGGTGAGAAGGAAGTGGGATGCAGGATACAAGCAGGTTGGAGGAACTGGAGGGAGATGGCTGGAGTGTTATGTGATAAGAGGGTGCCGATCAATCTGAAAGGCAAAATTTATAGGACAGTAGTGAGGCCAGCTATGACATATGCTATAGAAACTGTGGCCCTGAGGAAAAATAACATTAGCAGGATGGAAGTAGCAGAGATGAGAATGCTTAGGTGGATGTGCGGTGTGACCAGAAAGGATCATCTGAGAAATGACTATGTCAGGGGAACAGTGAAAGTTACGAACTTAGGAGCGAAAATACAGGAGGCAAGGTTGAAATGGTTTGGTCATGTGATGAGGAGGGAGGACAAATATGTGGGAAGAAGGGTCATGCAGATGGATGTGCAAGGAAGGCGGAAGCGTGGGCGGCCAAAGAAGAGATGGAGGGAGCTGGTAGAAGAGGACTTGAAGATGAAGAACTTGAATGTGGTGACAGCCCAAGACAGGAAGGTGTGGAGGAGACTCATAATAAACAGTGACCCCACTTAAGTGGGAGAAGCTGCAGAAGAAGAAGAAGAAGAAGAAGAAGACAGTAATTATGCCTACATTATTGTGTTTTTATTCAACAATTGTTTACAGTTTTGAATGTGTATATAAAGTCAATATCAACATTAGCCTGATTACGAAAGTGTGATGAAAGGGATGAGGAGGTTTGGAGCTTTCCCAGATAGTATTCAAAAGGTAAATACAATTGGTTATTTTGTATAGGGCCCCGAAACTTATTAGTTTAGAATTTAACCACTGGGAAAGGGTTTGCATCCACCTCAAAACTCTGAAACAGAATTTGGAAACATATTTTCTGAATAGCTTTTATAAGAAATTTCTGTGGATTCACGATCCATTTCAGGCTTGCAGTCACGAGAACGACCTTTCATTAACGAAAAAAAAAACAGCTAATTGAGCTTTCAAGTGACAGTGGGCTTAAAATGCAATTCCACGATCATGGTTTGGCTCGATTCTGGATCTCGCCTTCAGTGAAAAGTGAATTTCCCGAATTATCTGAAGCATTGAAAATCATCATGCAGTTTTTTACAACTTATCTTTGTGAGAAAGGATTTTCATTGCTTCTTCAAATAAAACAAAACACAGAAATCGTTTTTGTGTGTGTATGTGTGTGCCAATCTTCGAATGAAGTTGACCAATATTCAGCCAGATATCCAGCAACTCTGCAAGGCCGAGAAGCTCATCCATCTCATTAAAAGTAAATAGTAACATAATTATATCATATTATTTATTTGTTTAATAAAAATTAAAACTTTGTTCAATGATGATATACTTTTAATCGTTTACTTGCAATTTTTTTTAAGGTTACACGGTGATCAGCATTCATATTTAGAATTTAGGAACAGCCGGCAAAGGTTGGTCATTTGGTAGAGCCTCTGCTACTAATTGCTCAGTTAAGTAAGTTTGAGTGCAGTTAGTAGTTGGAAGGGGAACAATCGTTCGATGCTGGCACACTCTCCCTCGATGAGTCTTTGGACTCCCTGGAATTGTCAAATAATAATAATAATAAAAAAAAACACACATGTTGAAAACATTATTTTACTGATTAATAATAAAATAATAACTTGATGTTTCGACCCCTGTATTGAGGTCATCATCAGAAGGATACATGTGTATAAGAACCAAGCTACATGCTTGCACTCTATACAGGTAAATTACATCTGCGTTGTTAACTAATCTTTTTTCTTAGCCTGTCCTCTAGTGATAAAAAAAAAAAAAAATCCTCACATACTAGGATTCTTCTGGATTTGTACAGTACGGGTTGCTATTGAATTTTCAGGAAAACAAAACAAAACAAAACAAAAAAAAAACACTTCACCAAGTCTTCTTGTATTGAGATTTTTCTTCGTGGTTGCTATGAAGGTTGCAGATGGGTCCTCCACATTCTTGGAATGGTTAGACCATTTTTATTCAGATTCGGATCATGTTTGAGCATTTCACATGCTTCTATGTAGGATTTTAGTCTTATGTTGTCTCAGTGCTTAGCAGAGATGGAGGAAGACTGTCCGTTGTAATGATATAACCTTTTCATGTAGTACTATCATAATATCCTACACCCTCCCTTGAGGGTACATATCAGGAATTTGATGATAATGTTCATCATGATGAACAGCAACAAATTTAACAGTCTGGCTAAAGTAATATAAGTGCAGGATATCTGAAAAACAGCCATATCATTTCAGTTAAGTAGGCACTCCACTGGTCACTCATTCTTCTGAATACTACTCTCTGGTTTCTGTCTGTCAGTCACCTTCCTTTCCATGCTACCAGCTTCTTATCTATTCCATCAGCTCCAACTTATATAACAGTTTTCTATGTGGTATTTATGCTGCCAAATGCTTTGACAAAATATAGAAGTACCATAGCGCAATTTTTTACTTTATCCAACTTAAATGTCACTATTAAAAAAATGCAAGCAAATTACTCAGATAGTCTACTTTTCACCAAGCACCGACCTCCAGCAGAGTGGATAGGAATCTGATTTTATTATCAGATTCCTATCCACTCATTCTTGAATTCTGCCTTTAACCAATTTTTCTAATACCCAACCACCACTCCTCAGATAGTAATCAGTCTGTAATTTGCTATTTCTGTCTTGGAGGCTGCTTTACATAATAGCACTATCTTGTTATTTTTCCACTCTTGGAATCTTGCCAGAGCTGACACTTAAATTAAACAGCTTGGTTAAAGACACTGCCAGTTCTCTTGCACATTCTCATAGCCTAAAGACTAACATCCCATCCAATTCCACTGCCTGTATTTACACTGATCTCTCAATATGCTGAGCACCTCTACTTCATTTACCTCAATTCTCACCTTGGTCTCTGTTGCAACATCCATTTAAAGATATTACAGTTGCAATATGTAACTGTAATATCTTTAAATGGATGATACACCTTTGCAAAGTGATCGCTAGTAACTCAACTATTTCTTGTACTAGAATTTACTAATTCTGTCAAATTAGGCTACATTAAAGTTATCCTTCAATAATCACATAACTGTTATATAGCAAAATAACGCTAAGATTTCATTTGATCTATTCAGCTAATTCCTCTCATAATCTGATTTTTCTTTCCTTACCATGCTGTGCTAGTATACTTTACACTGCTAATATCAGCACAGTCACATTTTCTGTTATATTCCTTTTGCAATGTTTTTGATTATTATTATTATCTTCCAGTTCCTGCTTAAAGATGTGATTCATCCATTTAACTCCTGAATAGTTTATCCACTTGGCCCTAGGCATGCATTCTAATACCACTCTCCTCAGGCAACCCATGATATTTCCATAACTTTTGTTATAAAATAACTGAAATGCTGACAGTCACATAGCAACAACAACCAATTCCACAATGAATCCACATTTCCAAGTGAAAAATCTATTCCTCTTATTCTACCACCTCTAGCCAAGTGCTGAAATATTTCGAAGGCATTAATCTTTTAGTAACTTAAATGTCTATCATATCCCTTCTTTTCTGCCCATCAACTAACTTTTGCAACCTTTAATTTGTGGGTTGCAACCCCGCACACTTCACCTCTGAATCATCTTCACTACTTCCTCATCCCCAAGAAATCCAGATGCTGCGATCCCTAGCTGTATCAAAATCTTATAAAGAGATGAACTTCTTTATCTTTGCTTGTGTGTTCTTCAGTAACCAAGTAATCCTATGAGCTACCTTGACCATTTTTGCAAATGCCCTCTGAATTCAACTTCCTATCACCAACATTCCAAATCCCCAACTTCATCAATTTCCTGGATATAGTATCATCAATGTAGTGCACATTACATTGATGAAGTTCCACTACATTCCAAAATGATGGGATTCAATTTGGAATGTAGTATTTAACAATTAACTTTACACTTTATGACATCCAAGTAGCACACACAATTATCGTTTGCCCACACTTTCAGCCTATTTAACTCATCCTGCAAACTTTGTACATTACCTTGATTAACAATTACACTACCCAATTATCCATCAGCAAACAAATGAATATTTCCCTTCAATCATTTCCTATATTATTATTATTATATGATACCTCCAAGGAGTCCAAAGACTTATCGAGGGAGGGCACCTACTCTACAACTCTCTGTCTTCACCACTCACTCCATGAACTACAGTGAACCACATTATCTACACCAACACTATCTATTGCCCACCACTAGTATTTTCACAATCACAAACATCCATGGCAGGATTTGAACCCACAGCCTTTTGGCTGGAGAGCAAATATGCTAACCTCTCGGTCAACCAGGTTGCACATTATCTATGTACAAATTAAACAATGTTATAATAGATTTAGTTTAATCCTTTATCCCAGTGAGAGCAAACAAAGTTTGCGCCTGAAAATATCTTCAGGACTAAATATAGTGTTGTACTATCTTATCCAGTAAGTAGTGCAACACCAAGGCAACTCGTGGCAAAGGTGGAGCAAGCTACCAGGCACTTCTAACCCAGTATCTCCCATAATGCAAAACACATTTCCTATGTGGATATGTATACTGTTATGCATTAGCTTGTTATGCGGTAGCTTGCTCCACCTTTGCCACGAGTTGCCTTGGTGTTGCACTACTTACTGGATAAGATAGTACAACACTATATTTAGTCCTGAAGATATTTTCAGGCGCAAACTTTGTTTGCTCTCACTGGGATAAAGGATTAAACTAAATCTATTATAGTCTAACCTAGTGATAAATAAATTTTCAACATCTTTCTCTAAATCCAGAGTAATTTTTAAAAAAAGGTGATAAACCTTTTGGCAACTCCCATAGGCACAGATGACTTGCTACTGCTTCTGCCTGGTATCTCCAGCTCTGGGCCTGGCTCCCACTGAAGAGACCTCAATAAAGGTCGAAACTAGTCTGGGTAGATGGCCAATCCCTTTAATGCATAACAGTATACATATCCACATAGGAAATGTGTTTTGCATTATGGGAGATACTGGGTTAGAAGTGCCTGGTAGCTTGCTCCACCTTTGCCACGAGTTGCCTTGGTGTTGCACTACTTACTGGATAAGATAGTACAACACTATAGTATATTTATATTTATATATATATTTATATTTATATATATATATTTATATATATATATATATTTATATTTAGTCCTGAAGATATTTTCAGGCGCAAACTTTGTTTGCTCTCACTGGGATAAAGGATTAAACTAAATCTATTATAGTCTAACCTAGTGATAAATAAATTTTCAACAAATTAAACAATGATTCAAGTATTGTGGTACATCACTAGTCACCTGCTTTCTCCTGGTCTCTGCTCCTTAATATACTACTTTTTGATATCTGTCCATCATCCCTCTTGTATCCATATCACGAGTTTCATATCCATTTCATACAATCTTTCAGAATGCTCCTATAGGAAACAACATAACAATATACAGAACATGAACTAGTTGATGATAATTTTCTCTGTTTAGCTACAACATTATCCTCCAATTAACTTTTCCAAAAATATAATGCTCATTTCAGGAATGCTGCTGATATGCAGTACTCGCAGAATAATTTGAATAGGCTGGAATTGTAGGCATGGGAAAATGGGTGTCAGTTCAATCTCAGTAAATGCAAAGTCATTCACTTCGGTACGATTAGATATCCACTATCGTATTATATTGGTGGGATTATGCTTGAAGAAACTGATAAGGTTAGGGATCTCGGAGTGTTAGTAGATAGAAAGTTGAAGCTCAGAGGTCATGTGCCAAAGATTGCAAAATACAACTCAAAAGATAATTGCAATGCTGAAATGAACCTTCACACGTAAAGATAAGGATGTCATTTTGCCTCTTTACAAGGCCTTGATAAGACCTCACTTAAACTATTTTGTGCAGGTCTGGTCTCCTGTTTCCGTTGTGATTCTGATATTGTGATACTGCAGAGTTTGATGGATAGAAGAAGGAGGGGTGATATGATCGAGACTTTTAAACTGTTGAGAGGTGGTTACAGGGTTGACACTGGGGATTTCTTTCGCTTGGTTGAACAGCGGGAAGGAGTCATGACAAGGGGCCATCCCTGGAAGTTACGAAAGGAAACTGTGAGAAAGAGGGTGAGGAGTGGTTTTTTGCATGGAGGCTGGTTGAACCATGGAATGCATTACCTGATGGAGTGGTGAGAGCGAAACAGTTAATGCATTTAAGGAGTGGTATGATAGACTTTGTGTTTCCTAGGAGGGACCTCCCTCGATGAGTCTTGATAGACTTGTGTTTCTTAGAAAGGCACTCCCACGATGAGTCTTTTGACTCCATGGAGGCCTGAATAATAATAATATGGTGGAGAGAGTGCAAAGGAGAGTGTCAAAAATTATATCAGGATTGTAGAATACAGATTATGAAAACAGATTGAGAATTTGTAGACTGCAGGCACTAGCAAACAGGAGAAAGAGGGGGCGATATGATTGAGACTTGTTGGAAGTTTTTTCAACAGTATCTCAGTATCACCTCTCGGTCTGGCTCCCACTGACGAGACCTGAATAAAAATCGAAACTAGTCTGGGTAGTGACCCTTCCCATAATGCATAGCATTATACATACCTTTAAGGATATGTGCTTTGCATTATAGGATACTAAGGCAAGTGATGTGAAGTCATTAACTTCTATATATGAGTTGCCCAAGTCCTGATTATATTTCAGGTGCAAACTTTGCTTACACTTGGATAAAGGATTAAACCAAGTATATAATTTCTTGGTATCTTTAATTTATGATTGAGACTTACTTCTTCTTCTTCTTCTTCTGCAGCTTCTCCCACTTAAGTGGGGTCACTGTTTCAATGATTGAGACTTACAAACTTCTGAAAGGGTCATACTGGATTTCAGTTGATGGAATTTTTCAATTTTTCAAGAACAAGAGGGCATCCTTGGAAGCTGATAATGAATGCCACTAAGAAGAGGGCAAGATTTTTCTCTCATAGGTTGGTGTGTAATTGGAATGAATTGTTATTGGATGTTGTGAGTGCAAGCAGTGTGAATGAATTTAAGAATAAGTATGATAGTTGGTCCGTGTAGTATGTGGCCTCCCTCGATGAGTCCCAACTCCCTGGAGGTCTCTCTTAATAAAAATAATTCAAGATGAGGCAGATAACATAATGTAAAATTTATTCACTTACCAATTCCACAATCAAGTCGATGAAAAGCATAAAAAATAAAAAAATAATAAAAAACTCGTGGAATACATTCTAAAATTTACCCCACTGATACTTTTATATAACTAGAAATTTCACCATTACAGTGAATGATTTATTATTATTATTATTTTTGACATCTCCAGGGAGTCCACAGACTCATCGAGGGAGAGTGTGCCGACAGCATCGAACGATTGTTCCCCTTCCAACTACTAACCGCGCTCAAACTTACTTAACTGAGCCATTAGTAGCAGAGGCTCTACCAATCGACCAACATTTGAGTTGTAATTTCCTGTAATCTAAAATTCCTGTAATCACTTCCCAAAAGAACAATTTCTCGGCGTTGAATGGGCCATGAAATAATGATAAATAAATAAAATTACGCTAACAGACCTGTAACAACTTTAGTCTCCTTACAAATTATTTCGTTTACTAAACACATATCTTGCTACGGACTACACTAGGTCAACAACGTATATATTCCAGTGTTTAAGACAGACATTCAATTGCAGTTGTTTTGAGTGATACATATTTAGATAATATATGCTACTTGCCATGGAGCCGTCGATAAAAAAGTATCTGTAAAGGATTAAAGCCTTGTGTTATCGTCCCCAAAAAACTTATTACAGTTCTGCTATGCACGGGTTGCATTATTAACACTTCGTTATTATGAGAAGAGAAAGAAATCAAGAAAGATATGTAGACGTTTCCTGTAATCTAATTTGCATTATAGGTTGTGCAGTAATTTTCCTTCCTCAAGGAAGATTCTAACTGCGTAATCGTTTATAGAAACTTATATGCTGTATAAGATTCAATTTCTAGTGCCATATAGCACATCACTTTTTAGAACAGAACACAAAACACACATGCTTAGATTAGCACGCTAAACTCATGT
Source organism: Typopeltis vanoorti (assembly GCF_054136105.1). Classification (NCBI taxonomy): domain Eukaryota; kingdom Metazoa; phylum Arthropoda; class Arachnida; order Uropygi; family Thelyphonidae; genus Typopeltis; species Typopeltis vanoorti. The sequence goes on along the minus strand of NC_143565.1, from coordinate 1,896,529 downwards.
TTGCCACTAGCGATTTTCAAATGGTGGTGTGAATGATGAAAACCAGATTACAAGGATGTCTGTTTCTTTCTTCTTCTTTTTTTTTTTTTTTAATTAAATAATGGTGCGAGAAACATAATACTAGGTCTGCAGAAGAAAGACGTAAATTTTGGTTGCCAAACTAGAACTTTCCTCTAAGCTTTTTTTTCCTTAAGCGATTTTCAAAAGGCGATATGAATGACTAAGCAAAAAACAAGGATATATTATTATTATTACGTGATTCCTCCAGGGAGTCCGGATACTCATCGGTATGAAGAAACAAAAAACCAGAAAACATGTTATGTAATGTATAATGAATGGAGTGAGTGTAGTCTGTATGGAAGCGGCATTTATTTAATAATAATATGTTCTGTAGCGCAATTGGAAGAATAACAACACATTATGCACCTCTATTGAAAATGGCGACAGTTCGATTCTTGTTAAAAATGAGAGGATTTTTCCCCCCTCTTCTTCAATTGAAGGCGACTTAGCCGAACTTATACGTAGGATGATTTTTTTTTTCTCCCGGTAACTCGGGTTTTTCTGCCGCATACAGACAGATCGGTGAGAACACACACAGGCAATTTACAGAAAAAAATACTGATGGTGGACAGTAGATGGCGTTGTGTTGTTGGATTGAGCGATGGAAAGAGTTGCAGAGTAGAGTGCCCTCCTTCGATGAGTCCTTGGACCTTATAGGTGTACTTAAATAATAATAACAGCGACGATTAGAAAAATAAATTTTCGTCAGGCACGCCAGCCTGGCTGGCCGAGTGGTTAGCATATCCGCTCTCCAGCCAAATGGCTGCGGGTTCGAATTCCGCCATGGGCATGGATGTTTGTGATTGTCTGTGGAAATAGTAGTGATGGTGGTCGACGGTAGATGGCGTTGGTGTAGTTGCGGTCAGTTGGTGGATTATCTCCACCACTCAGGTGGAGACAAAGTTGTAGAGCAGGTGCCCTCCCTCGATGAGTCTTTGGACTCCCTAGAGGTGTCAAATAATAATGATAATAATGCCACAGAAAGGTACTCAGCTAACGAGGAGACGAGGAGTTGAGGATGAAAACTTACCGATTTCCATAAAAAAAAAGTTTACCGTTTTTCAAGTTGGTGAGTTAGCTGGTTTCATATGAGGGGCAGGGTTTTTATGAGGATAAAAAACTAGAGTTTCCTCCCGGAAACTCGAATTTTTTATCCTGCAAACCAGCCACAAGAAAACATGCAATTAACAGACATAAAACGCTGGCCTCATTACCTTAGTTGTTTCTGTTGTAATGCAGAAAACAACTGCAAATAAATATAAAAAATACATTAATATTCTACTCATTTTTTATTTCTAAAAGGAGAAGGAAAAACTACTTAAGTTTAAGTTGGAAATTTGTTAGTTTTTCTATCTTCACATTCCTCATCTGAAAAAAAAAACATAAAAGGTTAGTGTGATCTCTGACCAGGGGATAGGTGAAAGTGAGATGCGTATAAGATGACATGGTGCCATTTGTGTTTCTAATAATCACTGGTTTACTTAAATTAAGGGGATATTAAATCCCACATAGTTTTAAAACCGAATAAGAAACTCAGAGATAAGAATCAGAGAGTTTCTTGCCGAATATAGTGAACTATAAAGTATCGGCGAACACTAGCGTTAGCCAAATGCAAGTGATCCTAGTACATAGTACAATACTGGGCAGCTCGTTGCAAAGGTGGAGGAAGAAGTTCAGATCGCTATTCTTAGGTATTTTCCATAATGTAAAAACACATTTCCTGGGAAATGTATGCTGTTATTACATTATGGAGGGAGGTCACTACCCAGACCGGTTTCAGCCTTTTTTGAAGCTTCATCAGTGAGCAGCTAGACCTAATACCAAAGTGTATAGCGAAGAGAACTTATGTACTTTGCGAACGAGTTTCCCAAACAGGTGCAACCATTAAGTTACTTAAGTATAAAGGGCTAATAAGCTTCATTTCGGCAATGAAAACATTACTTAAATTAAGGGGATATTAAATCCCACATAGTTTTAAAACCGAATAAGAAACTCAGAGATAAGAATCAGAGAGTTTCTGATTCATATCTCTGAGTTTCTTATTCGGTTTTAAAACTATGTGGGATTTAATATCCCCTTAATTTAAGTAATGTTTTCATTGCCGAAATGAAGCTTATTAGCTCTTTATACTTAAGTAACTTAATGGTTGCACCTGTTTGGGAAACTCGTTCGCAAAGTACATAAGTTCTCTTCGCTATGGCGTCTCGCATAGTAGTCTCGCATGACGGTTGTTGTTGTGAAGAATGTTTTTTGATATCAGTGGTGATTAGTGAGTTTTAGATATTGTGAATCTGCTTTCTTTACGGAATAGAAGGTAAGAATTTAACTTTTGATACAATTTTCTGGCCCTAGCCCGTTCTATTCGCCATCATACCTTTCCGAAATATATCTTAATATTTCGTACACAAGAATGGAGAATGTAAACGATATCAAGGACGCCATTCAACAGCTAAACAAAGATATGTCACTTGACATTCTCAAATTCATCCTTAAGAAATTTGATACTGACTACCCTGGCTGCTTGAATCTCTTCACTCAAGTAAATGACACTGAAGATGATGATTTAGACAAAGAAGAGGACATTACACCTGTTCTACCTACAAAGACTCCCCGACAGCGCGATTGTTCTCATGAGGAACAATCTAATAAAAGACGAAGAACATCCGGAGGTGAACTGGAAGATAATGTATCAACTCAACAAAATCAGATCTCCCAAGACAGAAAAGAAAAGGTCCCTCCAGTTATCCTTCGAGACAAAGACAAATGGACCTCAGTCTCAAGATCCCTAGGAGAACATAATATCAATTTTTCCTGGGCAAGAAATACGGAAGAGGGTGTAAAGATCCACCCTACCACTGTCACCGATTATCGCTTGATGACCAAATTGTTTGACAACTCCAAACTGTCCTTCCACACCTTTGCGCGAGCAAGCGAGAAGAACTTAAAGGTAGTTCTAAGAGGAGTGGCTGAAGGCATCTCAACTGATGAGATTACAGCTGACCTCATCAATCAAGGACTGACTCCAACCAAAGTCACTAGAATGTTGAGGTCAGATAAAACACCAATGCCACTGGTGTTGGTCGAAATCTCTAATACACAAAAAAGCATCTATGAATTAACGGACATCTGTAAACTTAAAATCACAACCGAACCTCTAAGGAAGAAGGCATCGGCAGGGCAGTGCCACAGATGCCAGAGGTTCGGGCATGCCCAAAAACTGTGCAGAGCTGCATATAGATGCCTAAAATGCGGTGAGGGTCATCAAACCAACTCCTGCACCAAACCCAGGTCGACACCTGCCTGTTGTGCCAACTGTAGAGGACCACACCCCTCTAATTACAAGGGTTGCCTTTTCCATCCAAAAAACCGTGGATCATTAAGAAGTAACCACGCTCCTCCAAGAAATAACACAATGCACATCCAAGAAGTTCGCCCTCCAGAACATATTACCTCACATTCAACAACACAGGAAGGCACTAGACCCTCAACCATGTCCAAATCATATGCAGAAGCGGTAAGAACCCAGACTTCTTCATCACAAGAGCGAACAAGCTCTAATCTCACCTCAACTTAACCTCGTCACTTGCAACAATGCTACATGAATTCAGCAAAGCAAGCACCTCACCATCCTCCAGAAAAAGATTCTACCTAGAAACCCAATCCATATTAACAGCTCTCTATAATGTTTAAAAAATTTAAACCAAATTCTCTCATGATAACAGCATGGAATTCCAATGGCTTAACAAACAAAATTCTCGAGCTGCAAGAATTTACAAAAAGATACAATCCAGACATAATCTTGATCAGTGAATCCCACCTCAGACCATCAAACAATCCAAAACTAAGAGGTTATATTGTATACAGGACAGACAGACTTAACTCTAGTGGAGGTGGAACAGCTATCTGTATCAAAAATTATTTAAGCCACAACTCACTGACCAACCCCCAAATTCTAAACCTTGAGGTGACGGGTGTGGAGGTGCACACAAATAACGCTGGCAAACTCAAAATCTACGCAGCGTACAATCCTCCCAGTACTCCACTATTAACAGCAGACTTAGACTCCATCCTCGGCTCCACAGATTCCATAATCATAGCTGGAGACCTTAACTCTAAACATACGGCTTGGTTCAGTTCGTCAATCAACACCAAAGGCCGTACCTTATACAACTACACATTACTCAACTCATCAATAGTAGCTGGACCCACTGAGCCCACCCACTACAGCCCTTCAGGAAGTTCTGATGTATTAGACACAGTTATCCTCAGAAACATCAAATATCAATACCAGCTGGAGACAGTAGAAGAGCTTAACTCAGATCATAATCCCATCCTACTCAGGTTAGGACTTCAAGACCAACTCTCTCCCCATCATTCTTTCATACCATGGGACAAGCTCTCTAAGGTTCTTCCAATTCACATCAGTCCTCCCCCTGTCATTCGTAAAAAAGAAGAAATAGATCAAGCTGTAAACAACTTAACTAGGCAAATCAACACAGCAATAGCATCAGTCACTCAAACCACTGTCTTCCACGCTTCTAAGATCCCAGAAGAGATAATGGACCTGATTAGAGCCAAAAAAACAAGGCCAGAAAGCGATATCACAAGACCAGAGCCCCGCAGGACAAAGCAACCTTAAACACTTTGAACAGACAGGTTCGAGAAGCCCTCCAGGTCCACAGGAACTCCAAATGGGAAACCAAACTGAAAGAAATCAACCCAGAAGATAACTCCATGTGGAAGTTTGTAAAATCTCTTCGTACCAAAAGACAACCACTTTCCCCTTTAAAGACCAATCTTGGAGTTGCACACATAGATGAAGAAAAAGCAGAAGCCCTAATTGACAATTTGGAAAATCAATGCAGCCCATCTCATGCAAACTTAAATATCAATCTTATTTACAAAGTCCATCGTAAAGTTAGAAATGCACTATGTCAGCTTAAGGATGATTCAGAAACCATCACCCCCACATCTCCAACAGAAATAATAAATATCATTTCTCATCTGAAGAATAAAAAGGCCCCCGGCCCTGACGGCATTACCAATAGAATAATAAAGCTACTCCCACGGAAAGCCATAATTCATCTAGTTAATATTACCAATTCCATCTTAAGATTCCAATACTTTCCCTCTGATTGGAAAGTCGCGGACATTATACCTCTAAAAAAACCTGGTAATAACCCACAACTTCCCCAAAGCTACAGGCCCATCAGTCTTCTTTCCTGTCTTGGCAAAGTAATAGAAAAGGTCATCCTATCAAGACTACAATCAGCAGTGGACCAACAGAAAATAATCCCAAATGAACAATTTGGGTATCGCAAAGCTCACAACACGGTGCAACAAATTCACCGACTAACAGAACATATCACTCATGGCTTTAACTGGCACCTTCATACTGCTGCTGTATTTTTGGATGTTGCCAAGGCCTTTGATAAGGTCTGGCATCAAGGCCTTATCTTCAAACTAATTGAGAACAATATCCCAATTAAACTAGTGAAACTCATATATTCATATATCAATGAAAGATACATGCAAGTAAAACTCAACGGAATTGTTTCTTCAAGGCGCAAAATCCTGGCGGGAGTACCTCAAGGTTCTCTTCTGGCCCCAATACTTTTCACAACTTACATGGCAGATGTTCCTCTCAACCCAAAAACTACTACGGCTCTTTATGCCGACGACACCGCTATTCTAGCCAGATCGCTAAGCCCTCACCTAGCAATCACTAGACTCCAAGGAAGTATCAATGAGCTAGCAAACTGGTTCACCAACTGGAGAATTCAAGTAAACCCCCTCAAAAGCTCAGCCATGATGTTTTCGAGAAGAAAGATCTGCAACAAAGAAGACATCCTGCTCTCTGGTCAAAAGATCCCATGGCATTCAGAGACCAAATATCTTGGGGTATTGATGGATAAGAAACTCCTTTTCAACAAACACATCAATCTCGTTTGTTCCAAATCTTCCATAGTCATAGCTCAGCTCTACCCATTGATCAACTGCAAGAGCAAATTGAACCTACATAATAAATTGCTTCTTTACCAGATGGTAATACGTCCAGTCATTACCTACGCCTCACCAGCATGGAGTCACACTTCAAGATCAAACATTTCAAAATTACAGAGAATCCAAAACAAATGCCTTAGGATGATCCTGGATGCACCGTGGTTCATCAGAAATTCACAAATTCACCGTGAAACTGGCACTCCATACATCTCCTCTCTTCTTCGTGATCTTGCAGAAAAATTCTTCGTGAAGTCAAGTTCACATTCAAACCCACTAATCGTGCAAGCTGTCAATTACAATGAGACTGATTACTAAAAACACAAAAGACCGAAGGCTATTCTTCTCTCAACTGATCATAGCTAACACTACTGCCCTCAGAGGGAGAGCTTAATTGCTCACAAATCTCCCATTCCCAAATAACTCTCATTACAGATAAAGGGGAATATGAAAAGCACTTGTGCTTCACCCATCCTGTCAGTAACGTCAATGGTCAATGGTCACTTTGGTATTAGGTCTAGCTGCTCACTGATGAAGCCTCAAAAAAGGCTGAAACCGGTCTGGGTAGTGACCTCCCTCCATAATGTAATAACAGCATACATTTCCCAGGAAATGTGTTTTTACATTATGGAAAATACCTAAGAATAGCGATCTGAACTTCTTCCTCCACCTTTGCAACGAGCTGCCCAGTATTGTACTATGTACTAGGATCACTTGCATTTGGCTAACGCTAGTGTTCGCCGATACTTTATAGTTCACTATATTCGGCAAGAAACTCTCTGATTCTTATTTCTGAGTTTCTTATTCGGTTTTAAAACAATGTGGGATTTAATATCCCCTTAATTTAAGTAATGTTTTCATTGCAGAAATGAAGCTTATTAGCTCTTTATACTTAAGTAATAATCACTGGTATATTATTCTATGTTTCCATAAGATGTTCTATAGCTGGTTTTTCCAAGTTGCGAGGTTAAAAAACCCAGCCAATCCTTCAGAAGGGAGAATCGCTACTTATATTCACCAACGATCAACCAACTCGGAAGCCAGCTGAAAAAAAAAAAAAAAAAAAGCAAAGAAAAAGTGTTCCTGTATAGGTTAAGTAAAACTCCTGCTCTTAGATTTATGCCCAAAATGCAATACGGAACTTATTATCCTTGCTACGATTACATTATCCTATATGTGTGATAAAGGTCGTCTATAATAAAAGTGAAGCACATTATGATTAGTTGATCCTCAGACTAATTATCTACATTTAAATATACCAACAAAGCTGTATAGTCAAAATCAAATCATCAATCATTTAATGCATTTTCTTATCCCATAGCGATAAGAAAATAGCATGGCCATTTCAACCTTATCTAACTTTTGGAAACTGAGGAGGAAGTGTTCAATCTCGACCGGTAGCCAATCAGAGATAGTCTGTATAAAAACAGCCAATCAGAAAATCAGAAACGAACTAAGGGATCAGGTTTTTATAACCTGATCCCTTAGTTCGTTTCCTCAGTGCTTAGTGGTGATATTTCCATCAAATTCATTATTCAGCCTCTTTTAGACATCAGCATCTCAATCTGTCTTATATAACTCTTAGTAATATTATTGTGTCGATCTCTCTCTCTTATTTCTTCTGTTTTCAACAAGACCACACCTCTCATGGTTCTCTGTTTTGGGTTCTATTTCTTGTATTTAATCATCCTGTATACATCTCTTTTCTATACTTATATTTCCCACGGTGTTTATTGATATCCATGCACCTCTAACCACTTTGATTTGTCTTTTCTAACCAACGTCTTCACTTTACAGTTCGCTCTATACTGTTCTTTCATTTCTACAGAAATATCTCTCGTAATTTTTAATGTTCATTTTCCTTGAATTAGTTTTAATGTCTCTTATGAGATCCATCTCGTTTTTCGCTTTTCTTCTTTCTCTCTCTCTCTCTCTCTCTCATCTTCACTTTCCTATTGGCACTGCTCTCCTGATTGTATACGTTACTTTGTCATTCCTATTTTACAGTTCCTTTTTCGTAATTGATTTCAGTTCTTCTTCGAGCACTTTCCATGTGATGATTTCCTTTTATATCTTATTGACTCTGAAACTGTGCCATTCGATTGTGATTTGAGTTGATATTGTCAACTATAGTGACATGATGTCTGATCCTTTACAACAATGACACTCCTGAACTAATATGCTATACCTCTTGCTTAAGAGTATCTGCTGGTCTGTTTTTTGTTCTTCCATCAGGTCCACTTTTGCAGTTTTTTAATGGAATTTTGTATTGCAGATTACGATGTCATGCTTCAAAGCAAACTAAAGCACTAAAAATCACTGAAGGATATTAGAACGTCAATCTTGGAATTCCAATCTTCTTAAATGATTAGTATACCTATCTTGGGTAGTGATTAAATGATTAGTATACCTATCTTGGGTAGTGATTCCAAGATTACTTCAAAGATGCAGTAGATTAACAACATTTCTTCTTCGGTACTTTCCGAAGTAGCGAATAGATCTTCGCCATTGTGATGTTATGTGCTGTTGCATGTCTTGTTACAAAACTTGCTGTTATACTTTTTTTTTTTTTTCATTTACTGGTTCGGATCATAAGATTATAACCCTTCCTCTTTTACGAAGAAAAAATAACAATATATACTTCATGTTTTGTACTATTCCCGGATGACTTCATTCCTCCACTTTTCCTCTACCCCTCCAATTCTCTCCAGAGTTTGCGTTCATCTAAGGATATTGCAATGGTGTCACTCAATCTCCCTGCAACGCAAGTGTATTTTTTCAGGCGCTTACAAAGTATTGACATCCACTTTCCAACTGGCAGAAGATCTTTTGCCAATTTTACTCTGACTTCACTGCTTCCGGTAGTTGACTTGTTGATTCAACATCGATTGCTCAGATGGGTACATGGACATTGTTTATTCCAGCGACATCTGAGCTAGCCTGATGTACCTTTTTTGTACTTTCATATTAAAAATAAATAAACTAACGCCTTTTATTTCCTTATAGAGAGTAGGCGAGGCCTTTACACCATATCTAGCTTTTGAAGACTGAGTAGGCAGTTCAGTCTCCACCGATAGCCAATCAGAGATAGGTGGTCCATGAGTATCAGTGATTGCAGGCACACCGATGAAGAGACGATCAAACAAGTGCTGCCATCGCTTGGTACCTTAACCCTAACAGGATGTGTTACTGTCTGAAATAATGCGGGTTCAATGGTCGATTTTCTTGAGTTTCGAAGAGAAAAAACCCACTTGCCTGTGCCAGAGAGATCGACTAACTCTGGAACCGGTCGACGAAAGGTTTAGAAAACGTTCCTCCAGTCGGCGGCTACACTCAAACTTATAAGTCTATCTTCATGTGGCCAAGCGCAGAGGATGCAAGCGCCACTTCATCACCTACAGGCCTCTACTTTCATATTATACACAGTATATACTGGGTGATTAAAATTAAGCTTCCCCTCAGAGCCTCATGTAGCTCGATCTAACCGTAAGGCCATCAATCACATTTAGTGGGAAGACTAATCATGACATGGGAAGGATTCCACAAAAATAATAATAATAATAATAATAATAAATAATAATAAAATAAAATAAAATAAAATAAAATAAAATAAATCTTTAAAAAAAAATCGAAATGTGGCCGACACGGCGAATATGCGAATATTGTAGCACAGGAAGCCGATCATTTGCATAAAACGAAGTTGGACACCTGGTTTGATGGCATCATAACAGCTATAAAGTAAAGAATAACCTTTACAAACACAAGGCAAGTTGGTACTCTAACTTGCCTAAAATTGATCTCGTCGTTGCTGAATTTGCGCAATGACGAAAAATTCAGCATTTCGCGATATTTCCGTGCAGGAACAAAACAAGTTACTGCTATTGCTGGAGTGATGTCCTCAAAAATGAATGTCCATATTATAAAATCTGCTGTGAAGCCACACCAAACGCTAATTTTCGGTGAATGTAATGGGAGTTCCTGAAGCAATGTCATTCCTCAACTTCAGCAACGACCAGACCATTTTTATGCACAATGGAGCAGCTCGCCACATTACACGTTTCCACTTATGGCATCGCTTCACAGAAGAAAGAGTGATCAGTTGCGTCTTCCCAGTTGAATGTCCACCTGGATCACTTGAAATGATTCCATGCATAAGTCCAAATTCGACAATTTGGATCAGACAATTTTTCATCACTTGTGTGGATGAAATGTAATAATATTGCGTAAGACTTTCCATACTGTGGTATAAGTCAGACCCAATTGTCGCTCTACTGCATGGGCACTGCTACTACCAGCAACATTTTGTGGGTGATATGTCGACAATCGCGGTGGCAACTTCTTCAATTACTCGTGGTGGCACTGGTTTCCGTTCTCTGCCAGGTCGAACTTGTAAAGATTCTGTTTCTTCAAACTCCCGAATCATCGATATAACTGCGTTAGCACACAGCAGGCCTTAAACGCAAGTCCTGGAGGGTACTGAACTCACGAAGAGCGGTTGATGCATTGCACTCGTCAAGGTAAAATAACTTTACAAGTGATGTGTTATAAGGTAAAGTGAGTTCATGTTGAACACGACTATCAATAGCAATGCGTTTGCGAAATTTCCCCTTTACTTTATGGCTCTTATGATACTGGCAAAACAGGTGCCCAACTTCGTTTTATGCAAATGATCGGCTTCCTGTGCTACAACAGAGCGATATTCCCCTATCGGCGACTTGTCGATTTTTTTTTTCCCGGAATCCTTCACATGTCTTAGAGGTTAGGTGTAGAGACAGTTGTAGATGTCCTCCCACGATGAGTCTTCGGACTCCTTGGAGGTATCAGGAATAATAATAATAATAATAATAATAATAATGTCTTAATTAGTGTCCCTATTAATTTTGGTTGTTAGATTGATCTACGTAAGGCTCTAAGTAGGGAAAGTTTAATTATGGCCACCCTGTAAATATAAAAGCAAGCTTTTTATTTCAGCGGAGCATCCTACTTTCACCTATTTTTTATACAGTACTATATGTGGTTATGACATGAAATGTGACTGAAAAAAATGTTAGCGAAAAAAACCATGTATTCAAACTAAATTTGAATACGTTGTTTATTATATTATATTTATTATAATAATAGAGCAATCCGTTGGTAATCATCTTGAACTGTTGGAGATTGTAGGCGTTTGGAAATACTTCATGAGAGAGCTGTTCCATCGAACTGAGGTGGATAGAAGGAAAGATGACTGGTGGGTATGCAGTTCGAATCTAAGACTATGTTGAGCAGCCATAGCACGAATTCCTGTACATCTGGCAGAAATAGGAGTCATGATGAATGATAGTTCTATTGAATAATAGCTACGGAAATATCTGGAAGAACAACAATACAGAAATTGATCTTCTATGGATAATGACTAAAGAGAGCCTGTAAGTGACATTTATCATTCGGACCGTCTTTTTTTGAACAGCATCAAGAATTTTTAGGGGGGGGGGTCATAGATGCACTACGCCATACGTAAGAGCAGTATTGCAATGTGTTGGTCAGATATGGGACTTGTACAGAGTAACTGTTCGGCAGAGAAGTACCGTCTTGACGGGAAAAATACCAACTTTTTTTGGAAGTGGTTGAGGTTATACAAGTGATACGACTGTGCCAGGAAAGGTTCACAGTAAGCGTCTGTCCCAGAAGAGAGATTTGATCGAGTGTGTTGAAATGAGCATAATCAAAATGATCTGAGTTTTTGTAAGGAAAAAAAAAACACAAACAGAAAGATGACAAGTCCTGAAAAGCACAAACATCTCATGCTTCAAGATCACCTATAATAAGTGCCTTGAACGCCCTTCACGGTATCCATGATTGAGGTGAAGGCAACCTAGTCGAGCCTTCATCCCAATAATGGATACAGTTGAGCCCAGTGTTCAAGGAACTTATTAGAGATGAACTTGAAGCATGAGATGTTTGAGCACTGCAGGGCCTATCACATGAGTAGGACGAGTGGAGCGTCTGCTGTCATCAGCAAAACTATGAATAGGGTTTGAAGTCAATGAGAGAAGTTTTTATAGAAATCACGAAGAGGATGGATGAAATATCAGAGCCCTGAGAGAAATCGGCATTGACAAGAAAGTCTCAGAAGAGAATATCATACACCATTACACGTGGAGATCGATCTGAGAGAAACTGGAGATCCACACTCACACAAGGGCGAGGGCAGTCCAAATGATGGTAACTTCTTGAGCAGCCCTCTACGCCAGGTCCTCTCAAAAGACTTGGAAATGTAGACAGCAACGGCATAAGTTTCTCCAAATCTTTCTGTGGAATGGGTTCAAGTCACAGCACTTCTGTTGATGTAAATTAATTAAATTAATCCATAATTAGATAGTTCTCAAGATGTCGAAGAAGTTGAATGGAGAAGAAGAATCTTCTCCATTACTTTACACAAAATTGATGTGAGAGCAATTGGGCGATAGCTTGAGGATAAACATTTATCTCCTTTTTGGGAACAGGTTGTGTATGAACTTTCTTCCATGCTGAAGGGTGGATGCCCTTTTCTGACCTCTTTGACTTCTTAGCTTCAAAGACCGATTTCATTCAGTCACATTTTCGAAACCATGAGGTCATCATTCTTGACGATTTCAATGTCCACAATTCTAATTAGCTTCCTGTTTCGAATTTAGCTGACGAAGCGGGAAGAGAGGCGGAGACGTGCTATAAGCAATGACTTAGAACTGATCATTTATCTCTTGCCAGAATTTCGACAATCCTCTTGAGTCACTCAACACTCTGGATCTCATCTTGCCTAGATCTCCTTCAGGTATCTCTGTTCAAGTGACTGCTCCTCTCGGCAGTTTTGACCACAATCTTATTCAAATTCTGTCTTTGTTGAAATGTCCTTCATAATCCCGCATGATCTGGCATTACAACAATGCCAAGTGGGAGGAGTTGCATGACTTGTACCTCTTTTCCATGGCGAGGCTACTGTTTCCATTTTTCTGATTCAGATACCTGTTGTGATCTTATTTCAGAAATAATCCATATTGGAATGGAAACTTTCATTATTCATTCTGTTCATATTTTCTCAACAATATCTATACCATGGTTCTCCAAAACGTGTGCCAGAATGTCCAAGAAAACCAAACTGCCTCTTGCAAGTGGTTTGAGATCAAAACACCGGCTTCATTCACAGCCTATACAGTTAACCAAAACACGTCTCAAACCGCCATTAAAAATGAGTCTAAATTCAACAAGGATAAATGTACAAAACTAGCTACATGTGCCGCCCACAGTCATCCCTTTGGTCCCTCACCAAAGCCGTCGTCTACAACGTTTTTCCATAAGTGCTTCCTCCTCTACCTCATCCTATCTTTATCATTGTATCACCACCTAAAGACAATGTTGATGTCTTGACTTCATCCTACTCTCCCAACTCCTACATAGATAACAATGCCAAATTTCCTCCTTCCTTGTCTAGAACATTGCATCCCATGCCTGCTGTGATCTTCTGCCAGAATGGCATCAGAAGAAACTTGAATAGCTTGGATACTACAAGGGCAGCCAGTCCTGATGGAAGTCCACATATTCTGCTCAAGAGATGTGCTCCTGAACTAATACACCTGTTCTAAAGAACAGGTGTGTTAATTCAGTTCAGGATGCGAGATGAGTACAGTTAAATTGAACTCAGCTGGTATCCACCCTTCAGCGTGGAAGAAAGTTCATACACAACCTGTTCCCAAAAAGGAGATAAATGTTTATCCTCAAGCAATCGCCCAATTGCTCTCACATCAATTTTGTGTAAAGTAATGGAGAAGATTCTTCTTCTCCATTCAACTTCTTCGACATCTTGAGAACTATCTAATTATGGATTAATTTAATTAATTTACATCAACAGAAGTGCTGTGACTTGGACCCATTCCACGGAAAGGTTCGGAGAAACTTGTTCCGTTGCTGTCTACATTTCCAAGTCTTTTGAGAGGACCTGGCGTAGAGGGCTGCTCAAGAAGTTACCATCATTTGGACTGCCCTCGCCCTTGTGTGAGTGGATCTCCAGTTTCTCTCAGATCGATCTCCACGTGTAATAGTGTATGATATTCTCTTCTGAGACTTTCTTGTCAATGCCGATTTCTCTCAGTGCTCTGATATTTCATCCATCCTCTTCGTGATTTCTATAAAAACTTCTCTCATTGACTTCAAACCCTATTCATAGTTTTGCTGATGACAGCACTTGCTCCACTCGTCCTACTCATGTGATGGGCCCTGCAGTGCTCAAACATCTCATGCTTCAAGATCATCTCTAATAAGTTCCTTGAACACTGGCCTCAACGGTATCCATGATTGGGGTGAAGGCCACCTAGTCACGCTTCATCGCAATCATGGATACTGTGGCGCTGTTTTCCTGTTATTAGGTTGTTTATGTAAGAATTTATGCTGAAGTAATTTTGGAAATGCTCTCAGCAAGACTGAATACTCGTTTTCGATACCAATCTGGTCGCACACATTTCTGCGTTGTGTGTCTGTATGGGGAAGAAAATTTTCATCCTAAAATTGTGTCTTTTTTTTTTTTTTGATAATATACAAGGACTGCGCTATTTTGAGACGGATAAGATTTTAGCGCGATGTCAGATCATCGAAAATTAAAGCAGCATTTTTTAAAAGTTTCGTATTTGAAAAGAAGCTCCTTTAAAACACTTTAAATTCTTAAAAATGTGTTCATAAAGTTGAAAAAAAAAAAGCGTTGACGACAGACTTTATACAATTAATTGAATTACGGTGGACTTCGCAATGCCGCTGCGTGGAGTATTGTGCAATCCAGAAGCTGCTAAAATAGAAAGAAAATTAGAAATGGCTTTTAAAGTGAGATGTCGTCCTGTATTCCTTTTAGAAAGAAGCGACATCTTTGGAAAAGAGGGGACTTTGGGATGCTCTTCTTACGGAGGTTCATCGAAATGTCGGAGAGAGCGAAGTACGTATTTTATTTAATTATTTAAGTTTTAAGCAGTCACGCGACGGTAACTTATTGGGTTGCAGGAACTTTCTTCAACGCGCTTCACTAACAGATTTCCTGCCAATACTGCTACACGGCTTGTCACTTCCGGAAATCTTTTTTACGCCCTCTCCTCTTCCTGATTCTCTCTCTCTCTCTCTCTGTAATGTTTTATAAAACCATTTCGTTGTCATGATAAACCTCGCACTGTAATACGATATAAGCACGATAGGGTTTTCGCATGTAGCATTTGTGTGATAGACTGAGGGCAACAAAGAAAACCAAAAAAGAGCTTTCCTTTCATTGCATATTAATTAATGCTGAAACAATTGTTGTAATATTTTATCCTCTCTTCTCCTGCTATTAAAATAATAATAATAATAATAAACTGAATTCTAGAAAACTTATTTTACTGTTTTTAAGCGCATGGGCTCTTCAAGCAGGCTCTCAACGTGAACAGAAGCGTCCGATTGTTAGGCGTTTCTGTTTCAGGAGCATCGACTGGGAAATTCTTCGTTGATTCTTAGGAGCATCCTCGTGGCATTTGCTTTTGTTGATTGACTAAAGTTTTTAACATGCGTAATTCGGTGTGAAAACTCCGTCAGCAGCAAATGAGATTGGTGCCACAGAAAGAACAGCACACCTCGCGAAAGAACCCCCCCCCTTTCTCTGCATGTGACACACCCCTCACTCCTCCTTTTTAGCTGCGAACTTCTTCAAGTAAAAAGGAATGCCTGCGTGGACGAAGACCCTCAAGTTCTAGTTAGTCGGAGCACAACTTAACAAGTTGCTGAATTCCAACTATTTTAGTTGACTGCACGAGCAACTATTAGCTGGTCTTACCACAGGTGCGACTGCCGTGATAGTCCCTCGTTATAGTATGGACAGGCCAGATGGAAAGTGGGTCGCCTCGTCTGAAGGTTAGAATTCCGCCAAGGTGTTCCGTTGATGTCAAATTAGCGCAAATTCTGATGAGCGTGACTGTAAAGATTAGTGATTAATCACATAATCGATGACTAACTGAAATACAGCAATTTGATGAAATATTATTTTTATTTCCTTTTACAGAAATGAGAAAAAATATTTTTTACAATCTGCATCAATCGACTGATTTTTAAGAGAATAGTTGCATGACTCTGTAGAGCATAAAAATTATCAACACGTTTTCAAAAAGTATATTTAATATATTGCCAGATATTTCAGTTTGAAAGTAACAAACTATCCTCAGTGGCTTGACAGGAAACAGTTTTACAAGGTCGAATACAAACAATTGATCATTCAAAATTAGAACGAGCCGCGTGATGATACATCGCTAATCACGATATCATTTCACTGAAGAAAGGAAAACATAAGAGTCATCATCATCATCATCACGAACCATGGGCTCACTGCCCGTTGATGTCTGATGCCTGTTTCACTATCTTTTCCACTTTTCTTTGTCCAGTGCACAGTGTCGCAGTTTTTGTACACCCATTCCGCACCAGTCTTTTATATCGTCTATCCATTCTCTGTATGGTCTACCTCTTCTGTTTAAACTATCCAAAATACCAAACATAAATGTCTTTATCTTCTGGTCCTCACTCATTCTACAGATGCATCCAAATAATTGCAGCTTCAGTTTTATAATCTTCTGCATTAGATTCTGTTTTGGTTGTAGTTTCTGATAGCGCTCTTCATTGGTAATTTTCTGTACCCATTCTATTCTTAAAATCTTCCTGTAACAAGTTCTTTCAAATGCCAAAATTCTTTTTCTTGATTCCTTATTCATTACCCACGTTTCAGATCCGTACAGTACACCGCTGAAGATGCATATTTTCGGTATTCTTAGTTTTGTTTGCAGGCTGATCACTTTACTTTTCCAGATGTTATCCATGGACTTCAGATTTGTTCTTCCCTTTGCAATCCTGATCTTTATTTCTTTTTTACAGCCCAAATCATACGTCATTTTGCTTCCCAAATATGTGAATTGTTCTACATTTTCTATATCAGTTCCATCCACTTGTTTCTTTTGTTTCATGTTCTTCTCACCAAATATTGTCTTTGTTTTTTCCAAGTTCATAACAAGTCCAAATCTCTTCCCTTCCTCATTTAACAGTTTCAGTGTTTTTTGTAGATCTCTTTCGTCTTCTTCAATAATAACAATGTCATCTGCAAATCTCAGATTGTTAATTTTCATTCCGTGTACATATATTCCTTTGGCATCTCCCTTCAATTTGTCCATTGCTCTTTCTAAATGTGCGATGAAAATGCTTGGTGATATTGAGTCTCCCTGTCTAGTACCTCTGTTTGTTTTAAACCATTTCCCCAAATCAAAAAACCTATTCTAACTGCTGCAACTGCATTCTGATAAACATATTTTAATATATCTATTAGTTTTTTTATTAATTCCATAGGATTCCAGAACTGCTAATGTCACTTTCTGGACAATACTTCAAATGCTTTCTGAAAATCAACAAAGCAAGTATATATGCGTTTGTTTTTTCCCTTAGCTTTCTCTGCTATTAACCTCATTGTCAAAATCTGTTGAATTGTAGTTCTATCCTTCTTAAATCCCGCTTGCTCGTCTGCAAGGTATGCTTCCAATTGTGTTCTCAATCTTTTTGTCAATATGATCATCATTACTTTACCAAGGTAACTTATCAAGGCAATTGTTCTATAGTTTTTACATTCTAGCTTATTTCCTTTCTTGTATAATGTTACTAATATTGATTTCACCCACTCCTGGCATTTTCCCTTCTATCCATACCATATTACATAGTAGGTGCATTTCTGTAACCATACTTTCACCACCATATTTAATCATTTCTCCAGTAATGTTATCGTTACCAGGACTCTTGTTGTGTTTTAGCCGTCCTATTGCTTTTTCTACCTCTCCTCTTAAAGTGTCCATATCATGCTCATTACCTGGTGTTGATATCTGCTTCAATTCTTCAGTCAGTTTCCCAATGCTATCTTAATCTAGTTTTTCTTCATATAACTCACTACAGTATCTTGTCCACCGCTGTACAATTTTTTCTTTATTCATCAATACTTTGCCTTTTTCATCTTTAATTGTGGTCTGTTTTGGTTGCCACTTTCTATTAATGGTTCTGATCATTTTGTATACCTCCCTTGTTTTATGCTCTCCATAGTACTGTTCTATATTGTTGCATTGGGCTTCTAACCATTTCATCTTATCCATTCTGAATGCTTTTTTCACCTCATTACACTCTCTTCTATATTGCTCTTCTATTTATTCTGATGTATCCCTTCTTATCTTCAACATTCTTTTCTCCTGCACTAACTTCAGTGTTTCTTGTGTAATCTATTTCTTTTTGATCTTCTCTTCTTCTGGTACTGTTTCTTCAACTGCATCATCTATCGCCTTCATTACTCTTTTCACTCTTAAATTCAGTTTTTTTCTTTCTCCACACTTTTAAGTTTCTCATAAGAGTGCAATCTTACAAAAAACTGAATTCTTAAAATCATATTAAAGATAACATTAGACAGATGTGGTATCTAGATGGTCTTAATTTAAAAAAAATTAATTTGGATCAAACTTTCCTATATTTTTGATAAGGATATGCAGTCATATCCTTATCAAAAATGCCTATTTAAACAGAGTGTCCCACACTCTGTTTAAATAGGCATTCGAATTTATACCGGCATCTGTGTAGAAAACAAGTTTCGGACCAGAGAATGTTCTGGTTTGTTTCTCTCTGTTCCGTGTTGCGCCAATCCAGACTTATCGGATTTGTTGCGAAAAATATAAGATTGATGTTCTTGTATTATTTTTTCTATAAAGCGTCTGGTTTGTCCAAAATAAGAAAGATAACAGTCATGGAACTTGGTACACACCAGGAAGAGACTTAATTGAGAGTTTATTTTTAGACAATGAGAAATAGGTGGATATTTTATTAATAGGAACATAAGTATCTGTTTGATCATATTTCTTCAGAATTCTTGAAATTAGTTCTGGAATTCCTGAGATATACGGGACTAGAACTCGATGTATAGATTCTTTGTTGTTTTGGTTTGACCTGTAGGATTCGAACAGGTGTTGTGCAGTTCTTTCGGAAAAACCATTTAATTTTATGCATTGTTGGATCGTAGAAAGTTCTTTCTGTAAATGATGGGAAGTTGAACCATTAGTTCTAGCTCTCCAATTAAACATTTTATGATTCTGTCTTTTGAGAAAATGATGAGCAAATTGTTTGTGAATGTAACATCCAGTAAAAGTGGGTTTTCTAAACTGTTGTCAGAATACCTGAAGGTGAGCGGATGTCTAAAAAAGATAACTTGTTGTCTTTTTCCATGCTGAGCTTGACACGAGGGTGTAAAGTACTGATTTTGGCTAAAAAGGAAGGTAAGGAATCTGTTGTGAGGCCACACTGCATGTCCTTGTCAAAAATATGGGAAAGTTTGATCCGAATAACACAATTTTTTTAAAAATTAAGACCTACTAAATACCACATCTATCTAATGATATCTTTAATATCATTTTATAAATTAAGTTTTTTGTATGACTGCACTTTTATGTTTATCTTTCTTCAGTGAAATGATATCGTGATTAGCGATATAACATCACGCAGCTCGTTCTAATTTTGAATGATCAGTTGTTTGTATTCTATCTTGTAAAAGACTGTTTCCTGTCAGGCAGAGGCGTAGCTAGGGAGGGGCGGAGGGAGCGGTCCGCCCCGGGCGACACTTTGAACAATTTTGAACTTTTGCAGTTAATTCTAAAATACAGTCTCGAGAACTCATTTCCAAATATTGTAATACAACTGGGATCCTCACAATTGCTGTAAATGTTGCTAGTTGTTGAGAGGAGTTTTTGTAAATTAAAATTGATTAAGAATTACCTACATTACTATGAAATAGACTTTGCCAATGTCATCGACGATTTTGCTAACAGAAAAGCAAGAAAAATAACAATTCAGACTGTGGAAGTTAAAATTTTACTTAAAAAAAAAACATAGTGTTTTAATTTATTTCCCTATACGTCGTTTTGACTTTTTGTAGTATTTTTGGGGTGTATTGAGAGGGGCGGCAAACTCAGGGATCACCCCGGGCAACAAAAGCTCTAGCTACACCACTGCTGTCAAGCCACTGATCATAGTTTATTATTTTCAAACAGAAATATCTGGCAATATATTAAATATACTTTTCTTGTGCTAACGTGCTGATAATTCTTAATTTCATGTCACAAGGCCTGTGTAGCACAGTGGAAGTGGCACTTGCGTCGTCTGCGCTTGGTCGCTCGAAGTTTGATTTAAGTTAAAGTGTAGTCGCCGACTGGAGGAACTTTTTCTAAGCCTTTCTTCGACAGGTTCCCGAGTTAGTCGATCTCTGGAACGGGCAAGCGGGTTTTTCCTCCCAGACAGTGACATATCTTGTCAGGGTTGGTACCAAGAGATGGCAGCACTTGTTTGCCAGCCTCTTCATTGGTGGTTGCTATAATTAGTGATAGACATGGGCCCGCTATCTCTGATTGGCTACCGGTGGAGATGAACTTCCCACTCAGTCTCCAAAGCTAGATAGGGTATAAAGGCCTAAACCTACTCCCTATAAGGGAATTAAAAGACGATAGCTGATTTGTTTTTTATTTAAGTTTCTGTCAGAAGTAGAATTCTGTTGAACACTGTTCAACCACGCATTGCCATAAAAGCAAAAGTATTCCGTGCCAAAAAATCTCTTTATTTTCCCATACTTCTACAGTGAAATCTTTCCTGAAGAAAGGCCACGAAGCACTGAAAAACGCGAATTAAATAAGCATATAAATATGAAGAAATACACAAGTGACAAAGTCAAATAATAACGGACCTACGAATGTGCATAGGAATATGTTAGCTGGCGAGAGCAACTGCAGAACTCAATCGAAATGGCGATCTCCACGTTCAATGACACTCTGTCATGTATTTTCACCCAATTGCGCAAAACGACAACGCGGACAACATGATGTAGCTAACTGCATGATTGGCACAAAGTTTTTAAATTACTAAGGGGCTCTCCCTTCCCCAAAAAATTGTCCCTCACATATTAGCATTCTATTTTATTTTGTGCATTGCATGCTTTATGTCTTTAATATCTTCACTCTTTTGTATTCCTCTGACAAAGGCGGCTGGATCTGGATTTCACTACCGAATCGTAGCAAAGAATAAAATTTTCGGATTAATTTCCCTTTTAGAAAAATGGAAAATCAACAAAGAGTTTTTGATGCAATGGATTTTTTAATTTTTTATTTTTTATCCCTATAACAATTAATAGTACAATAAAACGAAAAATCAAAAGAATGAACATGAAACGAAGAAGTTGGTTGGTTGATTTATAGTTTATTGGCGCAAGAACAGCAAAGATCATACAGCGCCATAGCGTAGGTTATAGCGATACACAAGGTCGAAGGTTACAGCAGCACATAAATAGTCAACAGTACAAACTAATAAACAAAATGGATCTACAAAAACTAAGCCAAATATGCAGTATCTACATATAAATAAAATTACAGTATAGGCTACAGCAGTACATAAATAG